>NC_056704.1:13468762-13476262 GCF_018831695.1 Puntigrus tetrazona | reverse complement strand
TCAGAATGAGTGAGTCGAAGGCCTGTGGATTGGCTTTGGCCCTTGATTCTCTGCAGAAACAGATTTCAAAGCTGCCTGTACCTTACTCACAGAAACAGGAACAGGAAGATGTGTACGGGCTCTGTCGATGCTGCACTGCAGTACTGACCTTTGTACAACCCTTTGTGCAGGAAGTCAAGAATCAAGACACAAACTCAGTGGCCACCACACTAAGAGCTGCTCTTCTAAAGTTGTATGTTTGAATTCCGTTCTTACTAATGCAGCCATTGATCCATTTGTGTTAAATCAAATCAAATTGATTTGCTTATTACTTTTACAAAACACATATGTTCAAACTGTTTTAAAGAATGTTAAAACTGCTATGACTATAACGCCATATAATGCCTATAAAAACCACATTGCAAGTTTTAGGGCTGGGGTGTGTAATGATATGAGCAATCTTCCAGATTTAGATCTAACTCTGTTGTATTTATAGTGTTAGTATAGCTCTAAATTTAACAGTGCTGCAGTGAATCAAGCGCTAAATGTTCAAAGGCTATTAAAGGGATAGTTCACACAAAAATCATTTCATGATCGCCGTTCTAAAACCTAAACCTCCATTGATCTTTGGAACACAAATTAAAATATTTTTTATTGCTGAGAGCACTCTGACCCCCTAAAAACAGCAATGTAATTAACATCAAAACGTAAAAGAAGGAGATAAATCATGTGACATCAGGGGTTTAGTTGTTTACAAGACTACAAGAAAACTTTTTGTATGCAAAGAAAACAAAAATAATGACTTTATTCAAGAATTTTTGGAGAATATCCACTGAATGTAAACAGTGTATGCATTTGTGTGTCAGCTGTGCCATGAGGATGCACTGTTTTATTTAAATCAAAGCAAAAATAATGTAAATTTCAAAGAACTTTGAGAATGCATCAAAATCATCTACATTTGTGTTACAAAGATGAACAAAGGTCTTACAGGTTTGCAATGACATGAAGGTGAGTAATTAATGACAGAATTTTCATTTTTGGGTAAAATATTCCTTTAAGATATGTTTGGTTAGCATTGTTCTTTTAAGCAATTCAAATGTTATTTTGTTCAAAATAAAAGCAAGCAATTCTCAAAAAGTATTAATCAAAATATGATCGATTGTCGCAAGTCTGATATACTTATAAAAGCTCTACATTAATTAATACTAATAATGTCACAATAAGCAACAATGTTGATGTGATCTTCACCAGCATTTTAACTAACTCTTCACATTTTCTGTTCTTTCTGTAAATACTCAGTGTCATGAATAGTCTAAGGGAACCTCTCCTCCAAGTTCAACTGGACAGAGAGGCGAACGTGACAGAAATTTCACCCTTGTGGAATTTTGCAACAGAAATAATGGTAAGTAACGATATAACTTACTTTGTTGTTCATATTAGGCTTAGGCACAGTATTTTTACAAAAATGACCTGAGTGCTTCTATGCTTTTAATACTAGGAAATCCTAGCAGTGGTCCACCAATCTCTGCCAAAAATCCTGTTCTACCATTCCTGGAGAGGAAAGGAAGACATGATTTCAAAGAAAGATGATTTTCATCTGAATGAATCAAGAGCTTGCATGGCTTACTTGCTATTTGTCCAGCTTATTGCCATAGAAGTGTTTCCTGCAGTTTTTAGGTAAGTAGCAGTTAAACCTCAAAAATGTGTTTTTTCCCTCATCTCAACATGTGTTTACCAGACTCAAAGACAGTGTGAACTGTTAAGGCCACAGATCTCTTGGGCTTTCAAAAGGGGTTAAATACCCTGAGAATCTTGTTTTGTGCAAAACTCCCCCCAAAAAATTCAGATATATTTGGCACCAAAATAATTTTTAGATTTTAATGTTTTTTTGATACACAATGTCTATATGAAAGATACAACTAAAGTACCTGCGCACTAAAAAATGTTTAATTTCACATTTCAGCCCTGTTTTCGTCCTGCAGTGTAATATGGAATACGTCAATCTTCTTTTAAGCAGGTCTGCAAACAACACAATTTAAAAATAAAAATATAAATACCAAATGGTGTGCCATGTATGTCTGACTTTCATTTCCGCTTTAACCACATACAGAAAGGATGAATCATGGACATTGAAAGGACTGGTAGAGTAAACTTCCATCAAAACATTTATTATTACAGTCATTACAAAAGCAGTTATGTTCATTCTCGAATGATCTGTAATGAGTCATCACTTGCACTTTTTTAGGACTTACATGTTAAAAGTTTGGAAAGAGTAACAGATTGCAGTCTCCCAGTGGAGCTCTTAGAGCTGAAACCGTTTCACGAGGTTCCAAAGGTAAGCAGCAAAGCTATGAACTATTATGAAAAATCACAATATATTGGTTCCATATAAGTAATTAGCCAATATTTTTACTTATTGGTAGAAGGATTTGCAGAATTTGGAATGCAGAACTGGTTTAATAACGGTTTACTTTTACTATTTGTTCACAGAACCTAATTACAATTATGATTGAATGTCCTATCCAGAATCTGGTAAGTATGGATGAAATACAACTTGCTTTTACAAGTAAATCTAATCTGTTAAAGACATTTATTAGTTTGATGTCATTTGCCCTCTTTCATTTAGAGAGGAAAAAGCCTTGTGGTGTTCCAGCTCTTTATAGAGAAGCTTAATGGTGAGGCCAAGCACACATTTTTCAGGTATGGCATCTAGAAATTGCACACACAACACACATACACATTTCAAAGTATATTTAAAACTGCCATTAGTATGTGAATGCAATATTCTGGTTTACATCAAAAGTAGATTTTCATCTTAGTGTGAATTGCTTATTCTTGCTCTAAGACGCATCATAAAGACAAGCCATCATGCAGGTGTAGAAAGCATCATCATCAAAAATATAAAGAATCAAGTGGAACGGTGCAGAAAGGTAGTGCACGAAATATAGCTTATCTGTCTGCTTGTCCAAGTGACAGGATTTTGATATTTTTCTCTCTTGCTATTAAAGTCAGGCTATGAAGACAGCTGGTTTGAGGGGACTCTGCTCATCTCACTGCTCAGAGACACTCTTGTTCTCCCACAGGGCCATGAAACCGACTTGCTACATGGGATGGACAGGTGAAGAAAAACTGTATTTTTACAAAGACGTCAAAGTAAAACAATCGCATGACAAGCCGCTAACTGCTCAGAACTGCATCTTGATGGATCTAATCGACTTTTATATCAACAAATCATTGGCATGAATCGTAACCCAAGTACAGACTCCACATATGGCAGCTGTCTGTATTTTAAATGCTAGATCTCCTACTAACAAGATACAATCCATCCCTAACCATAATTTATTTATGGGTGTAGTCCAGGTTTACTGCCATGATCCCACAATACTGAACAGATGGTGAGCAGTCCAATATTTTGAAGCAGATCCTGTGTCATTCCTAAAATGATACTAAAACCTGAGTGATTGACATACCTCATCTGAATGATCTGCCCCTGATAAATTACTTAGGCCTTCCTTCATCCTGCTGATATGCAAAGGGTAAACCTGTCAGCTTTTACCACATTATGCATCTGTTCTGCATAACCCTCTCTGTATTAGGTAAAAGAGACTAATTTTGACTACAATTCTTTCTTTATTGTTTTAAAGGGTGATGGAGTCTCTGAATCTTGTGCGATATTTATTGCTACAGGAAAGAAAGGTTTCTGTAAGATTTTTATAGTATTTTGTCAAAATAACTATATGTAAAATTCCGCATATATATATATATATTCATAATGTTCTATTAATAAGGCCCACTCTGTTATTTTCAGACTGGAACATGGACAGACCTGTGCCACATTGCAGAGAGTTACACAAAATTATTACGACAATGTCTAAGCATGTCAAAATCATACTATGGTACAGAGTTAAAAAGACTAAGGGAGGACAAAAAAATCAAGGCTAAAGGTAATACATGCTTTGTATCCTTTCTCTGTTAAATAGTAATTATTATGTAGTTAAGAAAATAGATTTTGACTTACATTGTTACATTTGTAGTTACATTGTTTTTTTCCCAACAGAATTTAAGGAGGCCTCTGGGAAGAGATCAGTTCAGAGCTTGATTGTGAAAACGGAGATGCTTGGCAACATGCCATATGAGACACAGGATAAGGTTAGATTATCAGTTCTTATCAAATGTGTATAAAGTGAATTTAGTTTTAAAATGGTGACACTAAGCCATAAAACAAACTACTAAACGTATCATTTGCAGGTCTTGCAGTGTGCCTTGGTCACATATGACTTAATGGAAAGCCTTGTGGTCCGTATAGAGGAAATCATTGAGGACGGTCAAAAATGAAATGGGGACAATTGCTGCTTTCTGAACTTAATAGTCTATTAATTTATTTTCCTCCTCTGTAGCATGACACATTTGAAATGATAAGGAACAATGGAACAATGTAAGAGTTACGATATCAATATTTTCAATACTATTCTGTGTTCTGTCCTTGAAGATTTTTCCAGCACGAATAAAAGGTTTAAGAGTTTTCCTCTGACTATGTTACTTTTTTCTTAATAGTAAATGTTTTTTTAAGGCTAAACAACAAATGATGAACGGCAAGAAACCGTTTTGACACAACACTTACTATGAAACAATACTGACATCTGCTGTTCAAAACAAGCATAGTCATCAATAAGGACATGAATGGAGAGGAACATCTCTAGAACTCCATCCCTCGAAGCATTCCCCAAACTGGGCTACGATCAATGATGTGAGTACAAGCCAAAGACATCTGATCTCTCAAATTCACCACACTGGGTTTACTTGTGGCCTGGAATAAAAAAGACAATACAAGTTTTGTATGCACCATACTAGTAATAATCTTCTTATACATGCATTTTTCCTATGCATGATTGTAAAGTGAGCATTGACCCTGACATTAAATCAAAGCGAACATTAAGAAGCTCATCATTAACCTCGATATAGCCTTCATTATAAAATTTAAAATAAAACATTTCTAGAAGATTATATGAATTAATAAAGCATGTGAACCATACACACTGAATTGTAGAGAAACATCCCAGCTTACTTTGGCGATGACCAGAATTCCCTTCACTACATCAGCAGTGCTGTGCACAGGTATGACTCTGAGGTTACGGCCAAGAAATCTGTTAATAAATAAAATCTGTAAATAAAATATCAAGAGCTAAGCCATTTTTTGAGCATACTTTGTATTTGTGTGGTTCATTAGTTTCTTTTTCTTTTCTTTTTTTCTGCTTTCAAAATAAGGTTGTGCATTTGTAGTTTTTAATTCATTATGCACCTGTTTTGCACAGACGATAAAATCTCCCACTCCCTTTTTCCATAAACTGGGGCTTGAAGCAGAAGAAAACTGTTCCTATGGACCTGCACAAATTTCTCAATTCTCTCCAAAAATTCTGCATTCTCAAGCTTAGCTGGAAACTCCTCGGGTGTGAGCAGCAAGAAAGCTGTACCTAAGCAAACGGAAAAGTGAAATATTTAGCTTTTTACTTCTTCTTTTTTGTACTTCGGCTGCAAAATGTTTAAATGATTAAAAACTTGATTTTTTTATCATTGTAACAATGAAAAAAACCCCATAAGAATCATAAAAACTTCTATTGATCACAGAGCTTATTTTCTGCAGCAATTAAAAAGCTAATGGAAAAAGTGTTTTTGTTTAGAACAGAGATCTACTGCATGAAGGATAAAATATTATAGAGGGCTGCTATAGATATATAATTCAACAACTTATGATAGAAAATATTCCAGTTAATTTTCTAGGTGTATAAATATTAATTTCCCTGAATATCTAAGTGGTATTTATTACAATATGCATTTACTATTGATAGGGAAATAAATTATTTCCATGTGTTTGCTAGAACTTATTATTTAAATTATTATGGCACTTATATAATAAAAGTAATCAAAAATGTATTTGCTGCATAATTCATGCTGTTTATTAGGTTTATCAAAATTGTAATTATTTATTTTTTTGTAGAACGCTGCTGTACAAATTAATGACTAAAATTAAATGGTTGTATGGTATTCCTTTAAAAATGATATTAAAATTACTTTGAAAAGGAATAGCCTATATTAGCATGCAGTAATATATTTCTGTTATAATTTCTTCAAGTTAAAACAGACTTTTATTTTGACTGTTTGTCCTGGACGGGGGCCTGTTGGACCTGGACCACACTATGTAGGTTACATTTATGTAAACAAATCAATATTTTAAAGTATACTTTAATGATTAGACAGTAACAAATGAAAGACAATGAAAGAACTGGGGAAAAGGTGTACATTTACCTCACCTTTCTCGAATATCTAAGCTACACGTTTAAAAGGCGCAGGTGAAGTAATGCACATTAATAATGACTATTCATACTCGCAGAGCGTTAATGTCTCTTGTCCTTAGCCTATAAATAAATATTATAATATTTCTACATTTAATCGAACGTTTTTAACCCTCTTAGCCGAGGGCTTTTACGTTGAGCTGCATATTCGTTAAATTATTTGATTGGAGAAAAGGGAAAATCACGCAGGATATCTTCCTGATGAAGGTATTTAATTTACTGATAAATTATTATTTCTACCTGACAAGGGGGAAACAAAGGAAGAGGATAAAATACTGTCCGATCGGCGAATCCTGTGGTGCTGCGCTAGAAGAATCTGCGAGGCTTCATCACACTGCGAAAACAACACGGAACTTGAACGTAAAGTAAGGGCATAAATAGCCGACAGGGTTTTAATCAGTCAGTATTAACAAAAACAGCGAAGCAGCATTTTCTTCAAACCTTAGGGGAGGCGCTGATTATAAGTGTTGTTTTCCAAGAGGTGTTGGTATCGATTGCCATTTCCAGATAAATGATATTCGGATGTGGCGCTAACGGATCTAGAATTTGAAAAGGCACCAGGCAGCACACAGGCACCTAATAATAATAAAAAAAAAAAATTCTGAAATGAATGTTAATTAATTTAATGTTTACTTGAATTGTTATTCTCATAATATCATTTATTTTAAAAACATCTAACCTATTAGATATAAGATAGCAAATTAAGATAATTAAGCTTACCTTTTTTAATACTAAAGTTTTAACACTAAATCCATTTTTTTTTAAGTGCTTCAGTTATTTAAGTTCAGATATTAAGTTCATTAATTACTTATTTTGGGCTTAATTCTTCCTATTTATAAATCTAAAGAAACAGTAAATAGAGATTTGCAGGTGAGGCTGTAGCTCAGTGGTAGCGCGCGTGCTTCGCATATATGAGGTTCCGGGTTGCATGTCCAAGCTGTCAGTAAATTGCTTCATATATGTTTGAGCAAATGAGTTTCATAGGTCTCCCAACTCTGACTGGCTTCATACTGTTTCTAAATGTAAAGAAAGTGAATTTTGTGTCACAATTTGGTATGTAGCTCAGTGGAAAACCACATGCTTTGCATGTATGAGGTCCTGTGTTCAATCTTGAGCATCTCCAAGCTTTCTTTAAGGCATTTTGTGCAAATTTGAGCAAGTGAGTTTCATT
>NC_056704.1:13388762-13436262 GCF_018831695.1 Puntigrus tetrazona | reverse complement strand
GCATGCTTTGCATGTATGAGGGTTTAATCCCCAGCATCTCCAAGCTTTCTTTAAGGCATCTGGTATATTCATGCTGTTTGTAAATCTAGAGAAATGAGTAAGATAATTTTTTAAATGGGGATGTAGCTCAGTGGTAGAGCGCATGCTTTGCATGTATGAGGTCCTGGGTTCAATCCCCAGCATCTCCAAGCTTTCTTTAAGGCATTTGAGCAAATGAGTCTCATTTCCCTTCTCTGCATCTAACTATATTCATGCTGTTTGTAAATGTAGAGAAATGAGTAAGATCATTCTTTAAATGGGGATGTAGCTCAGTGGTAGAGCGCATGCTTTGCATGTATGAGGTCCTGGGTTCAATCCCCAGCATCTCCAAGCTTTCTTTAAGGCAAATGAGTTTCATTCCTCTCCCTTATGTCTCCCACATCTGACTGGATTCATGCTGTCTGTAAATCTAGAGAAATGAGAAAGAGCATTGCGTCTTTGGGGATGTAGCTCAGTGGTAGAGCGCATGCTTTGCATGTATGAGGTCCTGGGTTCAATCCCCAGCATCTCCAAGCTTTCTTTAAGGCATTTTTAGTTTCATTCCTCTCCTTATGTCTCCCACATCAGAGCTGGATTCATGTTGTCTGTAAATCTAGAGAAATGAGAAGAGCATGTGTCTTTGGGGATGTAGCTCAGTGGTAGAGCGCATGCTTCGCATGTATGAGGTCCTGGGTTCAATCCCCAGCATCTCCAAGCTTTCTTTAAGTCATTTCGTGCAAATTTGAGCAAATGAGTTTCATTTCCGTTCCCTATATCAGACTGGATTCATGTTGTCTTGTAAATCTAGAGAAATGAGTAAGATCACACTTTAAATGGGGAAGGGTCCTGGGTTTAATCTTCCCCTTTCAGCATCTCCAAGCTTTCTTTAAGGCATTTGAGCAAATGAGTCTCATTTCCCTTCTCTGCATCTAACTATATTCATGCTGTTTGTAAATGTAGAGAAATGAGTAAGATCATTCTTTAAATGGGGATGTAGCTCAGTGGTAGAGCGCATGCTTTGCATGTATGAGGTCCTGGGTTCAATCCCCAGCATCTCCAAGCTTTCTTTAAGGCATTTGAGCAAATGAGTTTCATTTCCCTCTCTGCATCTCTCCCATATTCATTCATGTTGTTTGTAAATCTAGAGAAATGAGTAAGATCAAGCTTTAAATGGGGATGTAGCTCAGTGGTAGCGCATGCTTTGCATGTATGAGGTCCTGGGTTCAATCCCCAGCATCTCCAAGCTTTCATTTTAAGGCAATCACTATATTCATGCTGTTTGTCAATCTAGAGAAATGAGTAAGATCATTCTTTAAATGGGGATGTAGCTCAGTGGTAGAGCGCATGCTTTGCATGTATGAGGTCCTGGGTTCAATCCCCAGCATCTCCAAGCTTTCTTTAAGGCAAATGAGTTTCATTCCTCTCCCTTATGTCTCTCATATCTGACTGGATTTATGCTGAGAAATGAGGAAGCGCACCGTGTGTTTGGGGATGTAGCTCAGTGGTAGAGCGCATGCTTTGCATGTATGAGGTCCTGGGTTCAATCCCCAGCATCTCCAAGCTTTCTTTAAGGCATTTCGTGCAAATTTGAGCAAATGAGTTTCATTTCCGTTCCCTATATCAGACTGGATTCATGTTGTCTTGTAAATCTAGAGAAATGAGTAAGATCACACTTTAAATGGGAAGGGTAGCTCTGGGTTTAATGCTTCCTGCATGTTTAGGTCCCAGCATCTCCAAGCTTTCTTTAAGGCATTTGAGCAAATGAGTCTCATTTCCCTTCTCTGCATCTAACTATATTCATGCTGTTTGTAAATGTAGAGAAATGAGTAAGATCAGTCTTTAAATGGGGATGTAGCTCAGTGGTAGAGCGCATGCTTTGCATGTATGAGGTCCTGGGTTCAATCCCCAGCATCTCCAAGCTTTCTTTAAGGCATTTGAGTTTCATTCCTCTCATTTCCCTTCTCTGCACATCTAACTGGATTCATGCTGTTTGTAAATCTAGAGAAATGAGTAAGATCATTCTTGTCTTGGGGATGTAGCTCAGTGGTAGAGCGCATGCTTTGCATGTATGAGGTCCTGGGTTCAATCCCCAGCATCTCCAAGCTTTCTTTAAGGCAAATGAGTTTCATTCCTCTCCCTTATGTCTCCCACATCTGGCTGGATTCATGTTGTCTGTAAATCTACAGAAATGAGAAAGAGCGCCGTGTCTTCGGGGATGTAGCTCAGTGGTAGAGCGCATGCTTCGCATGTATGAGGTCCTGGGTTCAATCCCCAGCATCTCCAAGCTTTCTTTAAGTCATTTCGTGCAAATTTGAGCAAATGAGTTTCATTTCCGTTCCTATATCAGACTGGATTCATGTTGTCTTGTAAATCTAGAGAAATGAGTAAGATCACACTTTAAATGGGGAATGGGTCCAGTGGTTTAGCGCTGCTTTGCATGTAAAAGGTTTCATCCCAGCATCTCCAAGCTTTCTTTAAGGCATTTGAGTAAATGAGTCTCATTTCCCTTCTCTGCATCTAACTATATTCATGCTGTTTGTAAATGTAGAGAAATGAGTAAGATCATTCTTTAAATGGGGATGTAGCTCAGTGGTAGAGCGCATGCTTTGCATGTATGAGGTCCTGGGTTCAATCCCCAGCATCTCCAAGCTTTCTTTAAGGCAAATGAGTTTCATTCCTCTCCCTTATGTTTCATCTCTGCCTATAACTACTGGATTCATGCTGTTTGTAAATCTAGAGAAATGAGTAAGATCAAGCTTTAAATGGGGATGTAGCTCAGTGGTAGAGCGCATGCTTTGCATGTATGAGGTCCTGGGTTCAATCCCCAGCATCTCCAAGCTTTCTTTAAGGCAAATTTGAGCAAATGAGTTTCATTTCATTCCCCTCTCTCTGATTCATCATGTCTTGTAAATCTAGAGAAATGAGTAAGATCATTCTTTAAATGGGGATGTATCAGTGGTGTGCTTTGCATGTATGTAAATCTCCAAGAAATGAGTTTCATCTCTCTCTTATGTCTCTCTCTGCATCTAACTATATTCATAAATTTATAAATGAGAAATGAGTAAGATCTTTAAATGGGGATGTAGCTCAGTGGTAGAGCGCATGCTTTGCATGTATGAGGTCCTGGGTTCAATCCCCAGCATCTCCAAGCTTTCTTTAAGGCATTTCAGTAAATTTGAGCAAATGAGTTTCATTTCCGTTCCCTATATCAGACTGGATTCATGTTGTCTTGTAAATCTAGAGAAATGAGTAAGATCACACTTTAAATGGGGGGGTCCTGGGTTTAAGTCCTAGGTTTAAAAGCTTTCTTTCCCCAGCATCTCCAAGCTTTCTTTAAGGCATTTGAGCAAATGAGTCTCATTTCCCTTCTCTGCATCTAACTATATTCATGCTGTTTGTAAATGTAGAGAAATGAGTAAGATCATTTCTTTAAATGGGGATGTAGCTCAGTGGTAGAGCGCATGCTTTGCATGTATGAGGTCCTGGGTTCAATCCCCAGCATCTCCAAGCTTTCTTTAAGGCAAATGAGTTTCATTCCTCTCCCTTATGTCTCCCACATCTGACTGGATTCATTTGTCTGTAAATCTAGAGAAATGAGTAAGAGCATGTTTCTTTGGGGATGTAGCTCAGTGGTAGAGCGCATGCTTTGCATGTATGAGGTCCTGGGTTCAATCCCCAGCATCTCCAAGCTTTCTTTAAGGCATTTGAGCAAAATTTGAGCAAATGAGTTTCATTTCCTTCCCTGCATCAGACTGGATTCATGTTGTTTGTAAATCTAGAGAAATGAGTAAGATCACACTTTAAATGGGGATGTAGTCCTGGTTTAGAATCCCCAGCAGGGTTCTTTCCCAGCATCTCCAAGCTTTCTTTAAGGCATTTGAGCAAATGAGTCTCATTTCCCTTCTCTGCATCTAACTATATTCATGCTGTTTGTAAATGTAGAGAAATGAGTAAGATCAGTCTTTAAATGGGGATGTAGCTCAGTGGTAGAGCGCATGCTTTGCATGTATGAGGTCCTGGGTTCAATCCCCAGCATCTCCAAGCTTTCTTTAAGGCAAATGAGTTTCATTCCTCTCTCTTATGTCTCTCATATCTGACTGGATTTATGCTGTCTGTAAATCTAGAGAAATGAGAAGAGTTGTGTCTTTGGGGATGTAGCTCAGTGGTAGAGCGCATGCTTTGCATGTATGAGGTCCTGGGTTCAATCCCAGCATCTCCAAGCTTTCTTTAAGGCATTTCGTGCAAATTTGAGCAAATGAGTTTCATTTCTCCCTTATGTCTGCATCAGACTGGATTCATGCTGTTTGTAAATCTAGAGAAATTAGTAAATTCATGCTTTAAGTGGGGTTGTAGCTCAGTGGTAGAGTGCATGCTTTGCATGTATGAGGTCCTGGGTTCAATCCCCAGCATCTCCAAGCTATCTTTAAGGCATTTGAGCAAATGAGTTTCATTTCCCTTCTCTGCATCTGACTGGATTCATGCTGTTTGTAAATCTAGAGAAATGAGTAAGATCATGCTTTAAATGGGGATGTAGCTCAGTGGTAGAGCGCATGCTTTGCATGTATGAGGTCCTGGGTTCAATCCCCAGCATCTCCAAGCTTTCTTTCAGGCAATTTAGTTTCATTCCTCTCCCTTATGTCTCCCACATCTGACTGGATTCATGCTGTCTGTAAATCTAGAGAAATGAGTAAGAGCATCATTGTGTAAATGGGATGTAGCTCAGTGGTAGAGCGCATGCTTTGCATGTATGAGGTCCTGGGTTCAATCCCCAGCATCTCCAAGCTTTCTTTAAGGCATTTGTGCAAATTTGAGCAAATGAGTTTCATTTCCCTTCCCTATATCAGACTGGATTCATGTTGTCTTGTAAATCTAGAGAAATGAGTGATCACACTTTGTAAATGGGGAAATGTATGAGGTCCTGGGTTTAAAATCTCCAAGCTTTCTTTAAGGCATCTCACTATATTCATGCTGTTTTAAATCTAGATAAATGAGTAAGTTAATTTTTTAAATGGGGATGTAGCTCAGTGGTAGAGCGCATGCTTTGCATGTATGAGGTCCTGGGTTCAATCCCAGCATCTCCAAGCTTTCTTTAAGGCATTTGAGCAAAGTTTCATCTCCCACATCTGACTATATTCATGCTGTTTGTAAATCTAGAGAAATGAGTAAGATCATTCTTTAAATGGGGATGTAGCTCAGTGGTAGAGCGCATGCTTTGCATGTATGAGGTCCTGGGTTCAATCCCCAGCATCTCCAAGCTTTCTTTAAGGCAATTGAGTTTCATTCTTCTCCCTTATGTCTCCCACATCGAGCTGGATTCATGTTGTCTGTAAATCTAGAGAAATGAGTAAGAGCATTGTGTGTTTGGGGATGTAGCTCAGTGGTAGAGCGCATGCTTCGCATGTATGAGGTCCTGGTTTCAATTCCCAGCATCTCCAAGCTTTCTTTAAGGCAATTTGAGCAAATGAGTTTCATTTCCCTTCCCTATATCAGATTGGATTCATGCTGTTTGTAAATCTAGAGAAATGAGTAAGATCACACTTTAAATGGGGAAGTGGTCCTGGGTTTAATCCCCAGCATCTCCAAGCTTTGCTTTAAGAGCATCTCACTATATTCATGCTGTTTGTAAATCTAGAGAAATGAGTTAATTCTTTAAATGGGGATGTAGCTCAGTGGTAGAGCGCATGCTTTGCATGTATGAGGTCCTGGGTTCAATCCCCAGCATCTCCAAGCATCTTTAAGGCAATTTCAAATGAGTTTCATCTCTCTATATTCATGCTGTTTGTAAATCTAGAGAAATGAGTAAGATCTTTATTTAAATGGGGATGTAGCTCAATGGTAGAGCGCATGCTTTGCATGTATGAGGTCCTGGGTTCAATCCCCAGCATCTCCAAGCTTTCTTTAAGGCTTTGAGCATTTGAGCAAATGAGTCTCATTTCCCTTCTCTGCATCAGACTGGATTCATGCTGTTTGTAAATCTAGAGAAATGAGTAAGATCATTCTTTAAATGGGGATGTAGCTCAGTGGTAGAGCGCATGCTTTGCATGTATGAGGTCCTGGGTTCAATCCCCAGCATCTCCAAGCTTTCTTTTAAGTGCAAATTTGAGCAAATGAGTTTCATTTCCCTTCCCTACATCAGACTGGATTCATGTTGTTTGTAAATCTAGAGAAATGAGTAAGATCATGCTTTAAATGGGGATGTAGCTCAGTGGTAGAGCGCATGCTTTGCATGTATGAGGTCCTGGGTTCAATCCCCAGCATCTCCAAGCTTTCTTTAAGGCATTTGAGCAAATTCTGAGTTTCCCACATCAGACTGGATTCATGCTGTTTGTAAATCTAGAGAAATGAGGATTCTTTAAATGGGGATGTAGCTCAGTGGTAGAATGCTTTGCATGTATGAGGTCCTGGGTTCAATCCCCAGATCTCCAAGCTTTCTTAAAGCAAAATGAGTTTCATTTCTCACTATATCTCATGCTGTGGATTCATGCTGAGTAAATGAGAAATGATAAGATCACATTTTTAAATGGGGATGTAGCTCAGTGGTAGAGCGCATGCTTTGCATGTATGAGGTCCTGGGTTTAATCCCCAGCATCTCCAAGCTTTCTTTAAGGCAATGGCATTTGAGCAAATGAGTCTCATTTCCCTTCTCTGCATCTAACTGGATTCATGCTGTTTGTAAATGTAGAGAAATGAGTAAGATCTCTTTAAATGGGGATGTAGCTCAGTGGTAGAGCGCATGCTTTGCATGTATGAGGTCCTGGGTTCAATCCCCAGCATCTCCAAGCTTTCTTTAAGGCATTTGAGCAAAATGAGTCTCATTTCCCTTCTCTGCATCTAACTATATTCATGCTGTTTGTAAATGTAGAGAAATGAGTAAGATAAAGCTTTAAATGGGGATGTAGCTCAGTGGTAGAGCGCATGCTTTGCATGTATGAGGTCCTGGGTTCAATCCCCAGCATCTCCAAGCTTTCTTTAAGGCATCTCACTATATTCATGCTGTTTGTCAATCTAGAGAAATGAGTAAAATAATTCTTTAAACGGGGATGTAGCTCAGTGGTAGAGCGCATGCTTTGCATGTTTGAGGTCCTGGGTTCAATCTCCAAGCTTTCTTTAAGGCAAATGAGTTTCATTCCTCTCTCTTATGTCTCTCATATCTGACTGGATTTATGCTGAGAAATGAGGAAGCGCACCGTGTGTTTGGGGATGTAGCTCAGTGGTAGAGCGCATGCTTCGCATGTATGAGGTCCTGGGTTCAATCCCCAGCATCTCCAAGCTTTCTTTAAGGCATTTCGTGCAAATTTGAGCAAATGAGTTTCATTTCCGTTCCCTATATCAGACTGGATTCATGTTGTCTTGTAAATCTAGAGAAATGAGTAAGATCACACTTTAAATGGGGAAGGGGTCCTGGGTTTAACCTTCCTGGGTTTAAAGCTTTCTTTAAGGCATCTCCAAGCTTTCTTTAAGGCATTTGAGCAAATGAGTCTCATTTCCCTTCTCTGCATCTAACTATATTCATGCTGTTTGTAAATGTAGAGAAATGAGTAAGATCAGTCTTTAAATGGGGATGTAGCTCAGTGGTAGAGCGCATGCTTTGCATGTATGAGGTCCTGGGTTCAATCCCCAGCATCTCCAAGCTTTCTTTAAGGCAAATGAGTTTCATTCCTCTCCCTTATGTCTCTCATATCTTACTGGATTCATGTTGTCTGTAAATGAGAAATGAGTAAAGCAGCTGCGTCTTTGGGGATGTAGCTCAGTGGTAGAGCGCATGCTTTGCATGTATGAGGTCCTGGGTTCAATCCCCAGCATCTCCAAGCTTTCTTTAAGGCATTTTGCAAATTTGAGCAAATGAGTTTCATTTATGTTTCCTATATCAGACTGGATTCATGTTGTTTGTAAATCTAGAGAAATGAGTAAGATCCGTGTCTTTAAATGGGGATGTAGCTCAGTGGTAGAGCGCATGCTTCGCATGTATGAGGTCCTGGTTTCAATTCCCAGCATCTCCAAGCTTTCTTTAAGTCATTTCGTGCAAATTTGAGCAAATGAGTTTCATTTCCGTTCCCTATATCAGACTGGATTCATGTTGTCTTGTAAATTTAGAGATATGAGTAAGATCACACTTTAAATGGGGAGGGGTCCTGGGTTTAATCTCCTGGGTTAAAAGTCCTGGGTTCAATCCCCAGCATCTCCAAGCTTTCTTTAAGGCATTTGAGCAAATGAGTCTCATTTCCCTTCTCTGCATCTAACTATATTCATGCTGTTTGTAAATGTAGAGAAATGAGTAAGATCAGTCTTTAAATGGGGATGTAGCTCAGTGGTAGAGCGCATGCTTTGCATGTATGAGGTCCTGGGTTCAATCCCCAGCATCTCCAAGCTTTCTTTAAGGCATTTGAGCAAATGAGTCTCATTTCCCTTCTCTGCATCTAACTATATTCATGCTGTTTGTAAATGTAGAGAAATGAGTAAGATAAAGCTTTAAATGGGGATGTAGCTCAGTGGTAGAGCGTATGCTTTGCATGTATGAGGTCCTGGGTTCAATCCCCAGCATCTCCAAGCTTTCTTTAAGGCATCTCACTATATTCATGCTGTTTGTCAATCTAGAGAAATGAGTAAAATAATTCTTTAAACGGGGATGTAGCTCAGTGGTAGAGCGCATGCTTTGCATGTTTGAGGTCCTGGGTTCAATCTCCAAGCTTTCTTTAAGGCAAATGAGTTTCATTCCTCTCTCTTATGTCTCTCATATCTGACTGGATTTATGCTGAGAAATGAGGAAGCGCACCGTGTGTTTGGGGATGTAACTGAGTGGTAGAACGCATGCTTCGCTTGTATGAGGTCCTGGGTTCTATCCCCAGCATCTCCAAGCTTTCTTTAAGGCATTTCGTGCAAATTTGAGGAAATGAGTTTCATTTCCGTTCCCTATATCAGACTGGATTCATGTTGTCTTGTAAATCTAGAGAAATGAGTAAGATCACACTTTAAATGGGGAAGGGGTCCTGGGTTTAACCTTCCTGGGTTTAAAGCTTTCTTTAAGGCATCTCCAAGCTTTCTTTAAGGCATTTGAGCAAATGAGTCTCATTTCCCTTCTCTGCATCTAACTATATTCATGCTGTTTGTAAATGTAGAGAAATGAGTAAGATCAGTCTTTAAATGGGGATGTAGCTCAGTGGTAGAGCGCATGCTTTGCATGTATGAGGTCCTGGGTTCAATCCCCAGCATCTCCAAGCTTTCTTTAAGGCATTTTTTGAGCAAATGAGTTTCATTTCCCTCTCTGCATCTAACTATATTCATGCTGTTTGTAAATGTAGAGAAATGAGTAAGATAAAGCTTTAAATGGGGATGTAGCTCAGTGGTAGAGCGTATGCTTTGCATGTATGAGGTCCTGGGTTCAATCCCCAGCATCTCCAAGCTTTCTTTAAGGCATCTCACTATATTCATGCTGTTTGTCAATCTAGAGAAATGAGTAAAATAATTCTTTAAACGGGGATGTAGCTCAGTGGTAGAGCGCATGCTTTGCATGTTTGAGGTCCTGGGTTCAATCTCCAAGCTTTCTTTAAGGCAAATGAGTTTCATTCCTCTCTCTTATGTCTCTCATATCTGACTGGATTTATGCTGAGAAATGAGGAAGCGCACCGTGTGTTTGGGGATGTAGCTCAGTGGTAGAGCGCATGCTTCGCATGTATGAGGTCCTGGGTTCAATCCCCAGCATCTCCAAGCTTTCTTTAAGGCATTTCGTGCAAATTTGAGCAAATGAGTTTCATTTCCGTTCCCTATATCAGACTGGATTCATGTTGTCTTGTAAATCTAGAGAAATGAGTAAGATCACACTTTAAAATGGGAAGGGTCCTGGGTTTAATCTTCCTGGGTTTAAAGCTTTCTTTAGGCATCTCCAAGCTTTAAGGCATTTGAGCAAATGAGTCTCATTTCCCTTCTCTGCATCTAACTATATTCATGCTGTTTGTAAATGTAGAGAAATGAGTAAGATCATTCTTTAAATGGGGATGTAGCTCAGTGGTAGAGCGCATGCTTTGCATGTATGAGGTCCTGGGTTCAATCCCCAGCATCTCCAAGCTTTCTTTAAGGCATTTGAGCAAATGAGTCTCATTTCCCTTCTCTGCATCTAACTATATTCATGCTGTTTGTAAATGTAGAGAAATGAGTAAGATAAAGCTTTAAATGGGGATGTAGCTCAGTGGTAGAGCGTATGCTTTGCATGTAAGAGGTCCTGGGTTCAATCCCCAGCATCTCCAAGCTTTCTTTAAGGCAAATGAGTTTCATTCTTCTCTTATGTCTCCCACATCTGACTGGATTCATGCTGTCTGTAAATCTACAGAAATGAGAAAGAGCAATGTGTCTTTGGGGATGTAGCTCAGTGGTAGAGCGCATGCTTCGCATGTATGAGGTCCTGGGTTCAATCCCCAGCATCTCCAAGCTTTCTTTAAGGCATTTCTGTGCAAATTTGAGCAAATGAGTTTCATTTCCTTCCCTATATCAGACTGGATTCATGTTGTCTTGTAAATCTAGAGAAATGAGTAAGATCACACTTTAAATGGGGTTGTAGCTCAGTGGTAGAGGCGCATGCTTTGCATGTATGAGGTCCTGGTTTCAGCTCCCAGCATCTCAAGCATTTCCAAGCTTTCATTTAAGGCAAATTTGAGCAAATGAGTTTCATTTCCCTTCCCTCTGCATCAGACTGGATTCATGTTGTTTGTAAATGTAGAGAAATGAGTAAGATCACACTTTAAATGGGGATGTAGCTGGGTGGTAGAGCGCATGCTTTGCATGTATGAGGTCCTGGGTTCAATCCCCAGCATCTCCAAGCTTTCTTTAAGGCATTTGAGCAAATGAGTCTCATTTCCCTTCTCTGCATCTAACTATATTCATGCTGTTTGTAAATGTAGAGAAATGAGTAAGATCAGTCTTTAAATGGGGATGTAGCTCAGTGGTAGAGCGCATGCTTTGCATGTATGAGGTCCTGGGTTCAATCCCCAGCATCTCCAAGCTTTCTTTAAGGCATTTGAGCAAATGAGTCTCATTTCCCTTCTCTGCATCTAACTATATTCATGCTGTTTGTAAATGTAGAGAAATGAGTAAGATAAAGCTTTAAATGGGGATGTAGCTCAGTGGTAGAGCGCATGCTTTGCATGTATGAGGTCCTGGGTTCAATCCCCAGCATCTCCAAGCTTTCTTTAAGGCAAATGAGTTTCATTCTTCTCCCTTATGTCTCCCACATCTGGCTGGATTCATGTTGTCTGTAAAGAGAAATGAGAAAGAGCATTGTGTCTTTGGGGATGTAGCTCAGTGGTAGAGCGCATGCTTTGCATGTATGAGGTCCTGGGTTCAATTCCCAGCATCTCCAAGCTTTCTTTAAGGCATTTGAGTTTCATTCCTCTCTCTTATTTCTCTCCATATCAGACTGGATTCATGCTGTTTGTAAATCTAGAGAAATGAGAAAATACATGTGTTTGGGGATGTAGCTCAGTGGTAGAGCGCATGCTTTGCATGTATGAGGTCCTGGGTTCAATCCCCAGCATCTCCAAGCTTTCTTTAAGTCATTTCGTGCAAATTTGAGCAAATGAGTTTCATTTCCGTTCCCTATATCAGACTGGATTCATGTTGTCTTGTAAATTTAGAGATATGAGTAAGATCACACTTTAAATGGGGAAGGGGTCCTGGGTTTAATCTTCCTGGGTTAAAAGCTTTCTTTAAGGCATCTCCAAGCTTTCTTTAAGGCATTTGAGCAAATGAGTCTCATTTCCCTTCTCTGCATCTAACTATATTCATGCTGTTTGTAAATGTAGAGAAATGAGTAAGATCAGTCTTTAAATGGGGATGTAGCTCAGTGGTAGAGCGCATGCTTTGCATGTATGAGGTCCTGGGTTCAATCCCCAGCATCTCCAAGCTTTCTTTAAGGCATTTGAGCAAATGAGTCTCATTTCCCTTCTCTGCATCTAACTATATTCATGCTGTTTGTAAATGTAGAGAAATGAGTAAGATAAAGCTTTAAATGGGGATGTAGCTCAGTGGAGCGTATGCTTTGCATGTATGAGGTCCTGGGTTCAATCCCCAGCATCTCCAAGCTTTCTTTAAGGCATCTCACTATATTCATGTCTGTTTGTAGACTGGAATCTGTTGTTCTGTAAATGAGAAATGGGTAAAGCAATTCTTTAAATGGGGATGTAGCTCAGTGGTAGAGCGCATGCTTTGCATGTTTGAGGTCCTGGTTTCAATCTCCAAACTTTCTTTAAGGCAAATGAGTTTCATTCTCTCTCTTATGTCTCTCATATCTGACTGTTTTTAATCTAGAGAAATGAGAAGTAACCGTGTGTTTGGGGATGTAACTCAGTGGTAGAGCGCATGCTTTGCATGTATGAGGTCCTGGGTTCTATCTCCAAGCTTTCTTTAAGGCATTTTCGTGCAAATTTGAGGAAATGAGTTTCATTTCCTCTCCTTATTCTCCTATATCAGACTGGATTCATGTTGTCTTGTAAATCTAGAGAAATGAGTAAGATCACACTTTAAATGGGGAAGTAGCTCAGTGGTAGAGCGCATGCTTTCTGGGCATGTATGAGGTTAAAGGTTCAATCCCCAGCATCTCCAAGCTTTCTTTAAGGCATTTGAGCAAATGAGTCTCATTTCCCTTCTCTGCATCTAACTATATTCATGCTGTTTGTAAATGTAGAGAAATGAGTAAGATCAGTCTTTAAATGGGTATGTAGCTATCTGGTTTCATAGAGCGCATGCTTTGCATGTATGAGGTCCTGGGTTCAATCCCCAGCATCTCCAAGCTTTCTTTAGGGCAAATGATTTTCATTCCTTCTCTGCATCTCTCTATATTCTTGCTGTTTGTATTCAGGTAGAGAAATGAGTAAGATCATTCTGTTTGGGGATGTAGCTCAGTGGTAGAGTGCATGCTTTGCATGTATGAGGTCCTGGGTTCAATCCCCAGCAATTCTAAGCTTTCTTTAAGGCATTTTGTGCAAATTTGAGCAAATGAGTTTCATTCCTCTCCCTTATGTCTCTCACATCTAGCTGGATTCATGTTGTCTATAAATCTAAAGAAATGAGGAAGAGCACCGCGTGTTTGGGGATTTAGCTCAGTTGTAGAGCGCATGCTTCGCATGTATGAGGTCCTGGGTTTAATCCCCAGCATCTCCAAGCTTTCTTTAAGGCATTTTGTGCAAATTTGAGCAAATGAGTTTCATTTCCCTTCCCTATATTAGACTGGATTCATGCTGTTTGTAAATCTATAGAAATTAGTAAATATATGCTTTAATTGGGGTTGTAGCTCAGTGGTAGAGCGCGTGCTTTGCATGTATGAGGTCCTGGGTTCAATCCCCAGCATCTCCAAGCTATTTTTTAGGCAAACTAGTTTCATTCCTCTCCCTTATCTCTCCCACATCTGACTGGATTCATGCTGTTTGTAAATCTAGAGAAATTAGTAAATGCATACATTAAATGGGTTTGTAGCTCAGTGGTAGAGCACATGCTTTGCCTGTATGAGGTCCTGGGTTCAATCCCAGCATCTCCAAGCTTTCTTTAAGGGCATCTCACTTATATTCATGCTGTTCATGTTGTCTGTAAATCTAGAGAAATTAGTAAGATAAATTTTTAAATGGGGATGTCGCTCAGTGGTAGAGCGCATGCTTTGCATGTATGAGGTCCTGGATTCAATCCCCAGCATCTCCAAGCTTTCTTTAAGTCATGCTTCGTAAATGGGGATTTAAGGCAAATGAGTTTCATTCCTCTCCCTATATGTATCTCATATCTTACTTGATTCAGGCAGAGAAATGAGGAAGAGAACTGTGTCTTTGGGGATGTAGCTCAGTGGTAGAGCGCATGCTTTGCATGTATGGGGATGTAGCTCAGTGGTAGAGTCCTGGGTTCAATCCCCAGCATCTCCAAGCTTTCTTTAAGGCAAAGGAGTTTCATTCCTCTCCCTTATGTCTCCCACATCTGGCTGGATTCATGTTGTCTGTAAATCTACAGAAATAAGGAAGAGCATCACGTGTTTGGGGATTTAGCTCAGTGGTAGAGCACATGCTTTGCATGTATGAGGTCCTGGGTTTAATCCTCAGCATCTCCAAGCTTTCTTTAAGGCATTTGAGCAAATGAGTTTCATTTCCCTTCCCTATATCAGACTGGATTCATGCTGTTTGTAAATCTAGAGAAATTAGTAAATAGATGCTTTAAATGGGGTTGTAGCTCAGTTGTAGAGCGCATGCTTTGCATGTATGAGGTCCTGGGTTCAATCCCCAGCATCTCCAAGCTATCTTTAAGGCAAATGAGTTTCATTCCTCTCCCTTATGTCTCCCACATCTGACTGGATTCATGCTGTCTGTAAATCTACAGAAATAAGAAAGAGCGCAGCGTCTTTGGGGATGTAGCTCAGTGGTAGAGCGCATGCTTCGCATATATGAGGTCCTGGATTCAATCCCCAGCATCTCCAAGCTTTCTTTCAGGCAATTTAGTTTCATTCCTCTCCTTATGTCTCCCACATCGAGCTGGATTCATGTTGTCTGTAAATCTACAGAAATGAGAAAGAGCGCCGTGTCTTCGGGGATGTAGCTCAGTGGTAGAGCGCATGCTTCGCATGTATGAGGTCCTGGGTTCAATCCCCAGCATCTCCAAGCTTTCTTTAAGTCATTTCGTGCAAATTTGAGCAAATGAGTTTCATTTCCGTTCCCTATATCAGACTGGATTCATGTTGTCTTGTAAATTTAGAGATATGAGTAAGATCACACTTTAAATGGGGAAGGGGTCCTGGGTTTAATCCCAGCATCTCCAAGCTTTCTTTATGGCATCTCACTATATTCATGCTGTTTGTAAATGTAGAGAAATGAGTAAGATAAAGCTTTAAATGGGGATGTAGCTCAGTGGTAGAGCGTATGCTTTGCATGTATGAGGTCCTGGGTTCAATCCCCAGCATCTCCAAGCTTTCTTTAAGGCATCTCACTATATTCATGCTGTTTGTCAATCTAGAGAAATGAGTAAAATAATTCTTTAAATGGGGATGTAGCTCAGTGGTAGAGCGCATGCTTTGCATGTATGAGGTCCTGGGTTCAATCTCCAAGCTTTCTTTAAGGCAAATGAGTTTCATTCCTCTCTCTTATGTCTCTCATATCTGACTGGATTTATGCTGAGAAATGAGGAAGCGCACCGTGTGTTTGGGGATGTAACTGAGTGGTAGAACGCATGCTTCGCTTGTATGAGGTCCTGGCTTCTACCACCAGCATCTCCAAGCTTTCTTTAAGGCATTTGAGCAAATGAGTTTCATTTCCCTTCCCTATATCAGACTGGATTCATGCTGTTTGTAAATCTAGAGAAATTAAAATTAAAACTCCTTTATTTTTGGGGATGTAGCTCAGTGGTAGAGCGCATGCTTCGCATGTATGAGGTCCTGGGTTCAATCCCCAGCATCTCCAAGCTTTCTTTAAGGCAATTTAGTTTCATTCCTCTCCCTTATGTCTCCCACATCTGACTGGATTCATGCTGTCTGTAAATCTAGAGAAATGAGAAAGAGCGCAGCGTCTTTGGGGATGTAGCTCAGTGGTAGAGCGCATGCTTCGCATATATGAGGTCCTGGATTCAATCCCCAGCATCTCCAAGCTTTCTTTAAGGCATTTCGTGCAAATTTGAGCAAATGAGTTTCATTTCCGTTCCCTATATCAGACTGGATTCATGTTGTCTTGTAAATCTAGAGAAATGAGTAAGATCACACTTTAAATGGGGAAGGGGTCCTGGGTTTAATCCCCAGCATCTCCAAGCTTTCTTTAATGCATCTCACTATATTCATGCTGTTTGTAAATCTAGAGAAATGAGTAAATACATGCTTCAAATGGGGATTTAGCTCAGTGGTAGAGCGCATGCTTTGCATGTATCAGGTCCTGGGTTCAATCCCCAACATCTCCAAGCTTTCTTTAAGGAATTTCGTGCAAATTTGAGCAAATGAGTTTCATTTCCCTTCCCTATATCAGACTGGATTCATGCTGTCTTGTAAATCTAGAGAAATGAGTAAGATCACGCTTTAAATGGGGATGGGGTCCTGGGTTTAATCCCCAGCATCTCCAAGCTTTCTTTAAGGCATCTCACTATATTCATGCTGTTTGTAAATCTAGAGAAATGAATAAATGCATGCTTTAAATGGGGATGTAGCTCAGTGGTAGAGTGCATGCTTTGCATGTAAGAGGCCCTGGATTTAATCCCCAGCATCTCCAAGCTTTCTTTAAGGAATCTCACTATATTCATGCTGTTTTTTTAAATCTAGAGAAATGAGTAAGCACATACTTTAATTGGGAATGTAGCTCAGTGGTAGAGTGCATGCTTTGCATGTATGAGGTCCTGGGTTGCATCTCCAAGCTTTCTTTAAGGCATTTTGTGCAAATTTGAGCAAATGAGTTTCATTTCCCTTCCCTATAAGTATATTCATGCTGTTTGTAAATCTAGAGAAATGAGTAAGCTCATACTTTAAATGGTGATGTAGCTCAGTGGTAGAGCGCATGCTTTGCATGTATGAGGTCCTGGCTTCAATCCCCAGCATCTCCAATCTTTCATTGAGGCATTTCGTCCAAATTTGACCAAATGAGTTTTATTGTGGTCCTGGCTTCAATTTTCAGCATCTCCATGTTTGCTTTGAAGCATTTTGTGTAAATTTGAGCAAATTGGTTTCAGATATGGTGTCTCCCATATCTGACTAGATTCATATAGTTTTTTTAAATCCAGAGAAATAGGGAATGTCACAGCATAATTGGGGATGTAGCTCAGTGGTAGAGCGCATGCTTTGCATGTATTAGGTCCTGGGTTAAATTTTTTGCATTTTCAAGCTTTCTTTAAAGCAATTTGAGCAAATGAGTTGCATTCCTCTCCCCTATGTCTCCGACATCTGACTATAGTACTGCTGTTTTTGAATCTATAAAAAAAGGTATTTTCTCAGCATAATTGGGGATGTAGCTCGGTGGTAGAGCACATGCTTTGCATTTATGAGGTTGTATCGAATCAGCCCAAAAGTAAATTTTTTTTAACAATTTATAGGGAGCTTGAACAGTATTACTGTTTTACAGCTGATAACTGAGTTGGTCGTTGGCTGGAGATACAGAGTTGTGGTCTTGTTCAAGATGTGATGCAGTGCAGTCAGAGACTTGGAGACAAAACTTACAGGAACTCTCACGGAAAGAAAGAAACTAGAGTAAAGAAATAAAAGTAATGAGGTTTCTGGGCTTTCTTCTCATTGTGGCTAAGTAAGCAGACATGCAGGCTGGAGTACGCTAGAATGACTCAAAGAACTCAAAAAATGATGGCAAAGGACATAGTTGAAAACCATGTTAAGATTTTTGAATTGTGTCATGCATTATAAGTTTTAAACTCAGCTTTGGACACAACCCAAATTCATGTTTTATCCAAAAGATAGTGTTCTAGCTCAGAGTGTTGTGAGGTTTTTCCTCTCAGATCATAAATTGTGAATGTTATCTCAGTCACATGATCCAAGTTTTTTGAGCTTTTTTCAGTTTGCACTTCATTTTGTTTCTCTGGTCTCTCCTTTTTCCTGAGTTGTCTGCTTTAAATGTTTCCTGATTCCTTCCTTGCTTTAGAAACTATAGCACAGTGATTTAGATGATTCTAGGTTGTACTTCCCTACACTTGGCCTGCTGCTGGAGTAGCTCTCACCATTCAAGGTCCTCTCTTGGGTTCATTCCACTTTCTCGGGAATATCCTTGGGTATACAGTCAGCTGGAACAACTGGACATCACAACTCTGTTTCTTCACAGGGTTCTTATCTTGTTTCCTGTAAATATACGGTGTTATGTCTGCTTTATGTTCTTCATATAAGATCAAAGTTCCATTTGTAATTGCTCTAGAGGCGATTCTTTGTTGGGACCTCTACAATATGGCACAGACATGGGTCGACCCGTAAGTGTAGCATGTCTGGTCACTCTCTTACACAAGAACTACAAAACCACTCAGCGATGAGATCCAATGAGAGAGAAATGAAGAGACATCATCAGTGGATTGATAATGCATTGGTTTCTCTCATTCTGATCACACTCAGAGATATTCACAGAGAGAAGCGAATAATTCACATATATCAGACTGACAATATTGAATGAGCAGTTGTGCACTGTTCCACTACTGACACTTCCTCAGGCAACAAAAGTCAATCAACTCCTGTTACAAAACATAGTAGAATTAGAACATACTAATATCATATATATAGTGGCAGGAGGAGCCAACGACAGTAACAGGGGACAATAAAGGGGAGGGGCACTGGCACTAGACTAGTCACTATATATATATATATATATATATTATATATATATACTATATATATATATATATATATATATATATATATATATATATATATATATATATATATATATATATATATATATATATTTATAATGGTAAATGCTGCCTAGTCGTTGTAGTACTTGTTTTAGAGTTTTTTGTATTGTGTTGTATGAGCTTATTTCTGATGGTATTCCAAATCTAGGAATTACTTCTTTTGTTAGAAAAGTAATTACTGTTGCTGCTCCCTGAGCTGTCTATGACAACAAGCATGTGCCTTTTGCCTTGTACTCACTTTATTATATCCACATAATCCATTACCAAGTGCTTGAACGGTCCTTCTGGATCGGGTATATGACTTATTGGTGTCGTTATTCCTCACATTGTTTTTGGCACAAATTTTACATGTGGAGTGTTACAATAACTATTTGACATTCTGCCTGCACTAAACCTTCAGTAATGTTTCTTACACCTGCTTCAGCATCAAGACGCAAAGGGTATTGTGACTTCCTGGTCAGATGTGCATCTGGTATGTGCACATATCTGGTACGGCTATATGTTGGACAGAATCAGTTACATTAAACCTTTTTTTGCCCCTTGAGGGTTAGAAGGACAATGCTTTGCTGGGCCATAGCATAATTTTCTTACATGAGTCGGCCTTGGCTGTGCTGACACATTAGCTGGTAATCTCTTACTTGGTAATGTTTGAATAACTATGGAAATGAAATCATTACAATTAATAGGGCTACCTTATGCTTACAGTGTTTTAATTAAATTGTTATCACGTTAAATGTGTGTTATATTAAAACATTTTATAATTTTTTTTCAAAAGCACGCAAATGTCTGTTTTTTTTCTCACAAATTTCACCTTGAATACGATTCAAATTTATAGATTAAATGTTAAACCAGCTTGCTGTACTGCTGAAGATTTATTGAGACTTAGGTTGCTTTTATCATCTGTTTTATTGGTTTGGGTGTTTCTCATCTTCCTCTTGACCTTACTCCATAAATACTCAGCTCTGGTGAGTACCTTGGCCAATCAAGCACAGTACTATCATCAGCAAATCTGCAGTTTAGGAACTTTGATGTCATACACCGGTGGCTGCAGTGCAGCTTCAAGTTGAAAACACCTAGCATTTTTGGCACTGTGAGCAGGTGCCAAGTCCAAGGAAAACATCAACACCTGCATTAGCATATAACATGATCACAGACTGCAGAAACTTTACACTGTACTTGGAGAGTCTCTGCAAATAGACTACAAAGTTTAAGCATTAAAAATAACTGAATGATAACGAAAATCAAAGGGATTTTCTATGTTCTATGGAACACTTATTTTAGCTGTTTTAAAGTATTTTTTTTAAATATATTTTAAAATAAAGGCTTAATAAAAATCGGTTGATTGTGGGTAAGAAGTCGTAGTCCTCCAATATCCCATGATACCACCTGCTGAGTGCTCAGCGCCGCGACCTAGGAGTAGCTTGTGTAAAGGAGGTGGTTCGTCGGTGCGTGCGCACGTTAGTTTGTGAGTTTGCGCGTTAGCTGGGTGCTGCTGCGTGGATGATGGCTGCGTCGAAGCCCGTAGAGCCTCAGTCTGGGAGTGGGCTCCCCCGTTGGCAGCTAGCGCTCCTTGTCGGGACTCCGATCGTCCTCGGTGTCGGAGCTGTGTACCTGTGGAACCGAAGTCGCGGCAAAGAAAAACAAGGGAAAAGGAATGGGGAGAGGAAAACCCCCGAAGGAAGCGCTAGCCCTGTTCAGGGCCAGCACGGTGCGACCAACCCAGAGCTGGAGAACATGGTAATGAGCCCAATTATAATGACAAACTGTCCACGTTTTGACACACATTACTTATATATTTAGACCTGTTATTTTGTCTGTAAATATTTTCTTGACACCCCGACATTACCGCATTCTCAGTCAAGGACACTGCAAACTAGCCCATGTTAGCGAAAGTGCATTAGCCAGTTAGCTTCCAAACCTGATCTGCTAAACCGCACCTGTGATCAGAATCTGTTTAACGTTAGGCTGCCAGAATTTTTATGACTCTTATAATGCAGGGTGTATTTTGATCTCACGCCTAATGGTTCAGAATTATTTACATGTATAAAAATTGTGGTGTGTGTTATATACCAGGGACGGGGAGGCAGTCAGAATGGGACGAATCCACATGTGACAGTTTCTTGAATGCTATTAGTAATGTAACAGTATCGGTTTAATTTTTGCATGCTTGTACTTCACATTTTCACAACGTGGCCTATATTTTAAGGACAGTTATGCCTAAAAGTTAGTCACTCATGGACCTATGCATATGAGACCGCTTTTAGTCACACAGTCAGGGTCAAATTGTGCAGTCCATCCCCTCAGCTCACATGCTTTCGGTCAAAGAAAACCTAGTGGTCAAAATACTAGTTTTTAAATGATTCTAATTTAAAAGTCCAGTATTATCAAATGACTGAAAAGTAATAAATGGGGGAATCACATCTAATCGCATTGTGCGTTAATTACACATAGAAATGTTTATTTAAAATATGAAATAGATTTGATCGAAGCAGTGATGAAACGTATATGTGATAGTAATGTGCGTGTGATATTTAAAACCTTACATGAATGTGATACAGCAGCTGCATTTCATCTATTATAGGCTTGTTCTGCCAAACAAAAATGAAGCAGCAAAGTTTTTACTTGCAGCTTCCAGCCGTAACATAGTCTCAGAATTATAGATGCGTATATTAAGCAATAATTGCATTATATATTTCAGTGCATGTCGGTTGCATAGCACATTTTAGGTGTTCCTTTTTGATTGTTAATTTTTCTTGTCATGCATATGGGTTAAGGGCAGTTGGTTCCCTGTTTGTGTTTTATGATTGTGCTGAAGTGGTCATCTGCGTATCCTACAAATTGTGGAGTTATTGAGCTATTAAAATGTTAACAAAATGGCATGATAATATCTAGTCGGGAGTTGCAGGCAATGCATAGATACTTACATTTAATTTGTAAATGTATATGCTCTTTTTGCACTATCTGTGACATAATTGACTTCATTCTCAATAGGAAGATCACCTCTCTGTAAGCTCTGAGGATTAGACAGACACACAGTGGTGGGGTGGGGGATTTGGCCAAGACTAGACTGGGGGAGGAGCCTTAGGGAGAGATTTTGATGCAGTTAAAATAGTCTTTGTAAGGTATATTGGCAGGTGAATGTGAAATTATTCTGAAGTTTTTTCACTTCATCTAGTTCTGTATGTTAAAGGTTTACAAGCTCAACAGAAAAATCAACCTGGTAAAAAAAAGAGACATGCGTTAGTCACATGAACGCAATCACCATGCGCAGCTTACTGTTGCAATGCATGCTAATCATTAGCTTCGTTTGAGACGGACAACGACAAGGAAATAGGCAAACACAATTAAGTGAAGCTGTTTCTGCTGGTCAGTTTGCTAATGTCAGATTTGACAAATTCTTGCATGCAGCCTGTCTTCTGAAAATGTAGGCAAATTTTTGTGCGTGTAGCTGTAATATACAATTTTCACATTTTCTAAATGGCAGTGATTTGGTTTGTCTTTGAATGAACCATTTCCCTTTTTAAATGCCATTTGAAAAGGGTAATGGTTAATTTCTACTCTGGGTTTAATGAATTTAGTTTATATAACGTGCATGTATAAAACAAAAAGATCAAAGTATGCTTATTATTATTATTATAATTTTGTAGTTTTGATTAAAATATTTGTGTTTGCCCATCCAGAGTCCCCTTGACAGAGCACAGTCTGCTAAGAATAAGGGCAACAAATACTTTAAGGCTGGCAAATATGAGCATGCCATTCAGTGCTACACGGAAGCAATCAGCCTATGTCCCAAAGAACAGAAAGGAGATCTGTCCACCTTCTACCAGAATAGAGCTGCAGCCTATGAGCAACAGGTTTGTGTCTGGAAGAGGATCATTTGTAGTATCGCATACAAAATGTTACATGTTTGAATGATTGTTTTTCGTTTATTTGTGTTTTAGCTGAAATGGACAGAAGTGATACAGGATTGCTCTCAGGCAGTCGAGCTGAATCCCTGCTATGTAAAGGCCCTTTTTAGGCGTGCCAAAGCACTGGAAAAGCTGGGTAACAAGAAGGAGTGTTTAGAAGGTTAGCATTATTGCTGGTATTTAAAATGTGAAATTTACTTGTCTGGAAGACTTGTCATGTATGATGTGTTTCATCTCTTAACGCTTTTAAGCACCACATGTTACTAAACCTGCTTTTACAATCATTGATATTAGCTATCAAGTTATCATGAATTGTTTTTTTCCCTTCTTTTTTTAGATGTGACGGCAGTATGTATTCTGGAGGTTTTCCAGAACCAACAGAGCATGCTACTCGCAGACAAGGTTCTGAAACAGCTGGGAAAAGAGAAGGCCAAAGAAAAATACAAGGTGGGATTGTGACTGAAAGGTACAAATCTAAGACTTAAACAAACTGCATCATATATTTATAGTCTTTTTCTTTTTTGCATTCTCGTGTTTGCTTTTTTTAGAACCGGGAGCCCCTTATGCCATCTCCTCAGTTCATCAAGTCCTACTTCAGCTCCTTTACGGATGACATAATTTCACAGCCTTTACAGAAAGGAGAAAAGAAAGATGAGGATAAAGATAAAGAGGGTGAGGCCTCAGAGGTTACAGGAAGGTGAGACCCAAGGGCATTATATTTTACCCATTCTCACTGAGATTTGTACACTGACCGTGTAGGGTTTTGACCACATGTGACAACACTGGGGGATTGTTAATGTTTTCTGTCTTTACCTTGCTTTCCTTCGGGTTTAAATATCCTGCAAGCGCCACATGTTTTACTTTCGCTTTTAAAATTGAGGCAATTCGTCAAAAAGCAGTTGTTTGCTTTCAGCATGGGTTTCCCCTCTTTCACTAACTTTCCTTTGCTTTTAAATAACCTAGTTTAAAAAAAAGAATTGTGCCAATTTACTTTCACTTTTACATTAGTGGCAATTCAATGTAGAGCACATAACTTATTAACAAAACTAATAAAAATACACCATGCTATATGGCTGCTATAAATTAACAAATAACGCCGGTATCACCCTCAACAGCAGCAAGACTATGACAGAGTTTACTTTCATTGCTTTTAAATTCTAAATGTTCAGTGTTACATTCTTATAATACGCGATGTTTACAAGATCTGGCGCCTCATTTCTAAAGCAAGCATACACTCACATTTGATCTTAGAATGTGTGTGTGTTTACGTTTGAATCAACACCAGTGATCATATTTGTAATAACTGCCTTTGACGGTGAACTGGCTTCATGTCAGGATCTGAGCAGACGTAGACACTTATTCTTGTACTACAGGTTCTTAAAAATGTAAGCTGTTCCTGCATTTGTTGTAAATGACGGTGACTTTAATATGTTATGTAATCCGGTGTCGTTTACAAGGCAGAAAGCGATTCATAGATGTCACGTCTGAAAGAGAGGCGTACTGGCATTTTCTGTGCTTATGTCCATTCTATGAATCACATGTACGCATTAAGCGATGATCATAAAATCAAATTTCGGAAGGTTTCATGTATGTGAGGCACCTGATCACAAGCGTAAAGTCATTTGCCTTCATATTGACTTTCTAAAGATAATCTACCAGCTCTCCCTTATCAGCAGAGATGAATGAGTAGCTTATTCATAAACATAATTTTTTATTTCAATATTTAATTTGCAGAATTTAAAAAAATGCCTTGCTGCTACTGTTTAATTGTATTTTTCTTTCTCATTTGAATCAAAATCGTTTCCTAAATTGTTTAACCACTGTTTTTTTTCAGCTCAGGCTACCTAAAGGCTAAGCAGTATATGGAAGAGGAGAACTACGATAAAATCATCAGTGAGTGCACAAAGGAGATCGAGTCTGGAGGCAGGTACACAGCCGAAGCTCTTCTCCTGAGAGCCACCTTCTACCTACTGATAGGAAACGCTACTGCTGCACAGCCTGATCTCGACCGTGTCATCAACATGGATGATGCCAGTGTCAAGGTAATGGCCATCCTAATCAAGCTTCTTACTGATACAATTGGTGTTAAAGCATCTTCCGTCTGTTTCAGTTACGTGCTAACGCGCTCATTAAACGTGGAAGCATGTACATGCAGCAGCAGCAGCCCCAGCTTTCCACGCAAGACTTCAACATGGCTGCAGAGATCGACCCCCGTAATGCAGATGTCTACCATCACAGGGGACAGGTATGATGACTTCGCATACGTGTTTGAATTTTCATCTAGAGAAATGCTCAAAAGAAAGCCCTTATGTAGAATGTTCTTGATGTTAATATTTTTAAGCCGTTATTTTCATTGACAGTTTTTGAAGAATAAGGTGCCATTGCAGTTCATGACCCTGTCGAGTTAATGACCTTGTCACCTCAAAAACATTTTCTGGCTTACTTAATATTCACGGTACGAGAGAGATGTTGAGAGCTGCATGCATTAAAGTGCCAAATTCATACGTAGATCTAATTCATGCTAACTTTGTCACAAGAGTTTGTTTTATGTGCTATTAAATGTAAAAATAATTAATAGTTTGCAGAGGCAAAAAAAGTTTCTGTCTCGCTTGTTTAGTCTGTCCCCTTTTTTTCATTTTTAAGGGGTAGTCAAACTACATTTTTTATTTTTGTCCTAGTTGCTTTCATTTACTCACGTTTGTGTAACTTTAGTTAAATTCCAAATTTTAATCCAAATTTTAATTAATTCTAATCTGCAAATTTGTATCGCATGAACAGATTTGACAAATAGAAGATTTATTATGCTGTGCACTCTTAGCTGAAATAGAAGGCGGCAAACTTTTAAAACTGCAAGTTTACAACATTGCAGTAACGTAATAATAGAATGTATATTTTTGGACATTGCGTTCAGTATTACTCATCATCGTGGAGTGTGTTGGCTCATCACGACTGATGCATGCTCAAAGTCTAGTGTGGCTATGGCATAAATCGGTCAGTTTGACGGGCATCTTGAAGTTTAATCAAAAACGTTGTTTTGAGTCAGTGAGTGTGCTTCTGAGGATTTTTGATTTGTTACAGTCTGCAACATTCTTGATGGCATTCACCAATTTACCTTACAGTGTTCAGAATGTACAGAATTCATGACTCATTTTCAATTACCTTCGTTCTTATTCCTCTGCTTTGCCACATTCCCTTACAATTGATACTAATCATCATCAAGCTTGCGGAATTGTCATCTTATAGTAATATTTGAATTTCCCAGTTGAAGATTCTGCTGGATCAGGTAGAGGAGGCTGTGGGAGATTTTGATGAGTGTATAAAGCTTCGACCAGACTCTGCACTTGCCCAGGCCCAGAAGTGTTTTGCATTGGTAAGTACCAAGTACCATGCTTGTACCTTTTTGCTTCTACTGTTTTTGAAGCTGTTTGAATGAGATGATTCCTTTGCTTTAATGTATGTGGTCTGCTGCTGACATTCAACTAGACAAACCAGATATGAGACACTTTTTACTCATTGTAAAGTATGAGCATTATTGGCCTTTTTTTTCTCATAGTACCGACAGGCCTACACTGGAAACAACCCATCCCAGGTTCAGAAAGCCATGGATGGTTTTGAGGACGTCATTAGGAGGTTTCCAAAGTGTGCTGAGGGCTATGCTTTGTATGCACAGGTAATGCTCACCAAATGCATGAAACCATTTATAAAATTATACTTTATCATTGATCTCTTTATCATGCTTTACTTATCTATGATTCATTTTGCTGATAGGCGCTAACAGACCAGCAGCAGTTCGGTAAGGCAGATGAAATGTATGACAAGTGTATTGAACTAGAGCCAGACAATGCCACAACATATGTCCACAAAGGGTTAGTTTCATGTTTTGTTTTTTTTTTGTACTTCAATCATTTTGTTAATCCATTCAGGTTCAATTAAGAAAATGCTTATCAGTTGTGTTTCTTTTGCAGTTTGTTGCAGCTTCAGTGGAAACAGGATCTGGAAATGGGCCTTGAACTCATTAGCAAAGCCATCGAAATTGACAATAAATGTGACTTTGCTTATGAAACCATGGGAACCATTGAAGTCCAAAGGTTTGTGAGGTTACATTGCTTCCCATTTTTTCAATTCCTAATTTGTAAAGCATTGATTACATTGAAACTTTTATGTGGCTATTGCAACCTTTTAATTTTAGTTTCGGACAAAATGTAAAACAAAAAAACCAACTTGCATTTTTTTTTCTCCACAGAGGCAATCTGGACAAGGCTATAGACATGTTCAACAAGGCCATTAACTTGGCCAAGTCAGAGATGGAGATGGCCCATCTCTACTCCCTCTGTGATGCTGCTTATGCCCAGACAGAGGTGGCCAAGAAGTATGGGCTCAAGCCTCCCACTCTATAACTTTTGCCTCCTTTTGCCACTCTCTACTGCCGGGCCACAGTAACCATCCCATTACCCTTTTTTTTTCTTTTTGTTTTTTTGTACTTCATTATAAAGATGATAATTGTCAATGAAAAAGAAGGCCGGACAAGTTCTGCTACCACGTGTTTACACTAGTTGTTATGAGTACTGGAAGGTGGCACAGGAAATTGTGGAGGAGCGGCAAAAAGAATCAAGATAAAGCAGAAAGCAAGTGAAAAAGACTGATGGCTGCTTTGTTTGATATCAAATCATCAGTGGCATAGCTCAAATCCTCCCTCATTGAGTATGGCTTAGGCTATCTTGCAACTTGCAACAGTACTCATTTGTTCATGTTCAGCCTCCCCTGCCAATTGGTGTGACAAATGTGAATCTTTTTGATTTATATAATTTTAATTTAATTGTCAACTACAGACATTGGGGTCCTTAATCAGTACTTTTTTTTTTTTTTTTTTTTCTCCTTTCCATCCAAGACACCAGATTAAGTTTATACCATTATACCAGTGTATACCATCAGCAGGACTGCATTATTGATTCATGGTTTGATGCTGTAATGTGCTCAAGGTTTGTCCTTTCACTGTCACATCCTAGCAACCTTATTTATGGTCTTTGTTGTATGGGAAGTGAAGGATTAAAGTTTTAGTTGAGATGTATTTGTGTTATAAATCTGTTCTTGATGTGTCACTGCTGTAATGACACTGTGTTTATAAGAAGGGGATTATATTGAAGTTAAATGCAAAATTTGGCCATACTGTTATTCATTTTTGTTTCTTTTTACCTCAAGTTTTTTTTTTTTTTTTTTTTTTACATTCTGTGCTGCATTTAATAATGTCAATACAAATTATAATATCCTGTAGAAGATATTTAGCATATGAAAAAAATCAAATGGTACAACAAATTTTAAAGCCCTGTACAAGAATTTAGCTGTGAAATCACCTTGCCCATCTCTTCAAAGTGAGGCACAAAAGTGTTACATTTTGAAAGCTTATCTGTGAGAAACATTGCATTTCTTTTTTTGAGCAAGAACATGAATAAATCTAGAAAAAAAACATTAATCACCAAAATTACATTCCTATCATTTTATCTTTCAAACTGCACATATCTGATTTTATTTTTGTTTAGTTTCTCTTTGAAATAAAAATGTCATTGAGGTGTATGACTCCCTTCTTTATAAATCCTAATGAAAGAAAATAAAAGGAACACCTTACATTTAGCAACTAAGTTCTTCCTCCCTGGTCTTTTGTTCAAAATTTGCATTAATTTGTAGTCTTGAGATATTAAGGTACTTTTGTATATGTAGTGCTATAAATCCCTGTTTTCTTTTAATTTGAGAATGGTGTTTTTCCTGTTCATATTTAATAAAACCATAACTTTTTTTTTTGACTACTGTAGCCATGACTACTGTATCTACCTTCATATCCATCTTAAAGGAAATTCATTCTATATTGTTTACCTGTTTAAGTTTGTTTTATGACATCAACAAAAACAAAGTGGCATTACTGTCTTTTACATATAAATTGAGATATTTTCTATTTTTAAACCATTGTTGATTGAATGTGTAACATGGTTCGGGACTTGGCCTTTAACCTGAACATAACTAATAGTTTACAAAAAATAGGATGTGACCATTTCCCTGTATGCATGTATACATTGATCATTAAGCATTGCATAATATGTAGATGTTTACATATGTTTGCTTATTTCTGTTTCCAGTCTGATCGATTGGTAGTAATGGATTTACAGACCAATTTGAGGGAACAATTCAATCAAGACTGCTGCATGTTTGAAGATAACTGTTTAAAATACATTTTACAAATGCAAGCTAAGTGACACCACCTAAAGGTTAAAAATTAATTTGTTGTGTTTGATCTATTGAAAGTAGCTGTGCAATAAAACTAAAAACTCCTCAAGTAAAAATAAATACAATAAGAGGGAAAAATGTGATGTTGGTAAAGTGTGTAATATTACTGTATGATAATATCAAATAAAAAAATGAGTTGCCCACAATTATTCATAAAGCCAACTTGGTTTTGTGTTTTGATGAAAATAACTTTCACTTGTAATTACTTTTATTTAATGTTTTTTTAAATATGCTTTTTAGTTAAATGCACGACCACCATATGCCAAGGGACAGTTAATGTGTATTGTTTTTATAAATATAGTTATATAAATATTATGCATTCTCGTGGAAGTCAGTCTTTAATTTCTTTTTTATAATTCTGATAAAAAGACCTTTATTAGGCTAATTTAAAACTTTCTCAAGAAACTCATCAAAAAGTTTCATATTTTATTTATATGCTAGGCTATATGCACAACAAAAAAAACAATTGATTTATTTTGGAGCAAGTGTCATACAATTCTGGAAACCGAGCGCTTATTTTTTTGTTTATTAAGATGAAACCTCGTTTTGTAAAATACACGCCTCCGCTGATTCTAGCGTTCTACGTCGCGTCTAGACTTGAGCTGAGCGCGTGCTCGTGCTCTGTCGTAGCGCGGGACGCTGGTATTTACGACACAGTCTGACGTGGAGCGTCACCACAGCAATGGCGGATGCTGTAGGGGAAGTGCTTGAAGGCAGCTGGTAAGAAAATGCAACTGATCAGTTTTTGCCGCAGAATGTTTCGCGGTTCCCAGGCTGATATTGTTGTTGGAACTTAAAGTCCGTTAAAGAAAGAGTATTACTATTGTAGCTTTTTCATGACAGCCGTTTGAGTGGCAGGTAGGCAACGATGATGTGCTAAACAGCTAGTCTGACTAGCCAAAGCAGCCCAGTGTATTGTTTGAAGACTCCAGCTGTTTTCCAGACCTTCCCAGCATTTTGACATTGACATTTTATTTATATCGCCCTCTGTTTAGTGCGCATTTTAAGCGATTAGACGGCGTTGTGTTTTCGTAGAAGTTTGTTGTTAGAACAGCTTTTGCTAGATGGTAGCGTAGCTTTGCACACAATAGAGTTGTGATGATTATGATACAATCTTAGTTTTCTTTACCCCTTCACTATTACCATGTTTCCCCCCAATAACACGGTAACATTTGGTTCGTGTTTACGCTTCGTTGTCTTTATTAAAAGTGTGAAGTATTATTTTCAGCTATGTGTTTTTAGAGCTATGTTGGTTTTCTAAAACTCTGAGATCACGTCGTAACATTCAGACAGGAACAGCCTTACTGACTTGTTGTTTTCGAAATAGACGAGTCGTCGTACTTTTAATAACACAATTGAAAGGTGAATTACTTAACTTTCATTTAATATAACGTTATATATTTGAATACTCTTTGTATTTTGTACTCCTTGATTCCTTCGAGGACTGTTTCGGTTAAGTCTTGTACAGGAAAGTTGTGCTATTATCAACAGGGACACCTCCTAGGTTACACATGTTGGAATGGATGAGTAGGTTTTCTTTTGACAGCCCGACAAAAACAGACAACTTGTTGACGTCATTTGATTTCTTGGTGCTTTGTTTATGAATGTTTTGGCATAGAAAGAACTATTCAGAAAAGTATTTCGCCCTTTGTTACCGTTTGTAAAAACCTGCGAAGCACTCTTTCAATCTTAATCTTGCAATACCATTAAGGCTTTCTGTAGGTTTGGCAAAAATAGTTTAAATTTTAATTTTTTGTTTAGTGGTTCTTCTACAAGGGGAAGATAGACATCACAAAGGCGCACCTCTTTTTGTGAGCATTTGTGTCCTCTTCCTCTTCTGCTGAATATGGACCTTCCTGTTTTTACAGACAATGACCACGAAGACAAACGATCCCATAGGAGAGATAAGTGAGAGGGTGACGTATGTTTCAGTCTGTAATATCAAAGTCCATTACCTCAGAAAGAGCTTTGCATGTTCTTTAGCTCCTGTATTACATAAAAAAAATATACCATGTTGGCTCTTAAGATTCTTGTCATTATTAAGCCAAAATTATTGGACACTTTACAATTAAACACATTTTTCTCACAGTTAGGAATGCTTGGTATGGCTGGATGTTCGACAGCTTTGATCTTATTTTCTTAAGTATGTAAGGAATTTTGAATGACAGTGAAACTCATCAATAATCCTTTGGCATTACAATTTGGGTTTCTTGATGCATTTAACTAATTCCATTGATGTAAGTGAATGTGATGCTGTAAGGGTGGATCACAGCATATTAGAAATTGTGAGGATGTCAGAAAAATGGGGTAGTGTGGGTCGAAAAATACCGTAAATTCTGGACTATAAGCCGCTACTTTTTTCATAGGTTTTGAACCATGCGGCTTATACAAAGGTGCGGCTATTCTGCAGATTTTTTCCACCGATAGGGGCGCTCTAACCGGAATTAGAATCAAAACTACGACAAAATAAATGCAAAGAAGAATACGCTAGTTCCTCTTTAGCAGATATAAGTCGATAGAAGGACGACAAATTACCAATCCTGTCAAACTCTTTTCAAATCCTCACCCCTTCATCATGGAACCCACACGAAGAAGTTCGTATGATGCAAGTTTTAAGTTGAAGGCCATCGATGTCGTTATACAAGAAGGACACCGCGCTGCTGCTCGGAAGCTTAGCGTCAATGAGTCTGTGGTGAGACGCTGGAGGAGGCAGCGGGAAGAGCGTTTTAATCAGCAAAGTTGCTGCCGTGTTAAACTACAGGTTAGGAAAGGATCTATTTAGGTACATACATGTACATTTACAATTCAAAATCGTTCTGTTCCTGTAGTAAATATCTAATCTAAAAACATACATATCTGTGGCTTGCAAAACTTTTTTAAATAGAGCGGATGCGGCTTGTTTATTTATTTTTTTTAAAAAATAGAGCGGATGCGGTTTATATGCAGGTGCGCTTTATAGTCCAGAATTTACGGTATACATGAAATTAATTACTGAACAAATAAATAAAACACTGACGAAAAAACAGTTTGTCTTTTAAAAATACTGTTTTTCATTTTACTAATGTTACTTTACTATTTTCTCAAACAGCCTTAAGATTGGATCAGATGGATGTGTAATATGACAATTTACTTTGCACATTTTTTTGAATATATAATATCAATTTGGTTATTTTGATGGTACCCTTTAGACAGCTGTTAACAAGTAACTCTGCAACTACATGGCAAGTAGTGTGTCTGCTAAATATGTTAACACTTTCTTTTGATAGGACATACTGAGAACAGTGAACGTTCTACCTACCCTACCCAGTTTTACTAACACTCTTTAAGTTTATATAATAAACATTGCATTTTTGTTTACTTGAAAGTATTCGCTAGTTCACTTTAGCCTCACGGGGATTTATCAAATAACACTCTGCACCTAACCACTCACAAGGTGTTGTAAGGTACTGTGCAGATCTTAAATAAACAATGTCAAGATATGATATAGTCCATTTATGAATGAAGTAGATTTTTTATATGGTGTTCATTGTGCATTATTAATAATAATGCTCTTAAAAGTTCTAATCACAAATTCATAAATATTACATTGTATTATAATTATTTTTATGATTATTCATGAGATGTTATGATCTTAACTTTACATTATGAACATAATATATATATATATATATATATATATATATATATATATATATATATATATATATATATATATATATATATATATATACACACACACACACACATATATAAATATAAAATCTTTTATAATGCCTTAAGAATACTCTTATTATAAATACAGACTTCATAGTGTTACCAAAAATTGTAACTTACATTTGTTTTTTTAGCAGCAGCTGTTGTGTGCATGAAAGAATTGGAGCATTTGCTGTTTGTTTGTTTGAGTGAGTGATGCACATTTTCTGCAGTAGTGTCTGTGTGTTTGAGTGTGGGGCTTTGTCTGAGATTTTTTTTTTTTTTTTTCATGGCGGTATAGCAGATGGTAGAGGCCTCAGAGGATTCCTTTCCTCAGCTAAAATGCAATTTAGTGCAAGTCGAGTTTTTCCCTCTCTCCTCAAAATCCTAATGGCAAATTCTTAGCTTGTTTTGAGTTGGTAGTATCTTAGAGAGAAACAATGGAGGAGAGCAGAGTGCTGAAGAGCAGTGCAGAGACCCTGATCTAGCTGTGTCCTTTTTGACTGAATATTCCACTTATATTTTCAATAATGCTTGGTCATTGCACAGCCATATCACCTGGTGAGAACAAACACACCTTATTTGATATGGCAATATTAATTTCTGTATAACTGTTCAACACTGGATGCTTTATGCTATCTGCTTAAACTCTTTTTTATTGTTTATGCACAAATTGCAATGACAGGTTGTTTTTATTCTATTCTCTTTATTTTCACCATCTCTGATAACCAGTTGCAGTGCGAACAGTGATCATTCTGTTTCAGTTCTTAATCTGTTGTCGATTTATACTTCTTTTTCTTATATCATCTTATTTTTCAATATCAAAGTTCTTTTTTTCTTTTTTTTACTAAATTTCTCCAACATCGATTTGATCGACACTCTTAATTCTGGTTCTTGCTATTTAGAATATGACGCTCGCTTTATATTAACAGTATTTATAATTTCAATGTACCTTAACGCAAAAATAGTAGTAGTTCAAAAGTAAAGCCTTCTATAATGTGACTTTATTAAAAAACAAATGCTGCCTTTGTGAACTCTATTGTTTGACAGAAATGTCAAGCAGCACAGCTGTTTCCAGTATTGATGATAATAGAGTGATGTTGCTCGATCCTCAAATCAGCATATTAGAGTGATATTGTGACAATGAAGAATTTAAAAATACAGCTGCTGAAAATTCATCTTTTTCCATGACAGGAATAAATAGCATTTTGCTTAAATAAATATAAATGAAATTAAATACACGACACAGCCTAGGTAAAAAATATACTTCTTTTCCAATATGCAATAATGTACATATTTACTGTTGAGAAAAGAAATACCCTTGGTAGTGTTTCGAAGGTCGGTGTAGGTAAAGACACATTTGCACTTGAACTTGCACAAGGCTAGAATCTGTTTTAGACTTCTTTTAAATGTAGTTAGAGTTATATGATAGCATTTATTTTGTGTTTTCTGAAGGACTCATGACCTGGCTGACGCTCTTGACTCAGCAGACTGTGATCTGGACAGTAACCAGGATGGTGTTATCCAGGTCCGAAACCTACCCCCACAACAGCGGGCCAAGTTATGGATGGTATGTATACTATGCGTGTTTGAAGTTAAAATGGCTTGACTAATCAGCTTAGGGGAATCACCATATGGAAATATTGACTTTCTGGATTATGGAAAAGCTTTGAAAAGATTGTGTGTTGATGAGAGAGAAAGAAAAAGCATCCATGCTTATGACAGAATGCATAAGAGATCCATGCAAAGCTTTGTTTTAAAGGGTTTCCTGTAGTCAACGTGTCCCATAGGGCTTTAGAGAGCCTCTGTATCGATTAGATGGCCATTAAGGAAACTGTAGTAGACTTAGAGTAAGACCCTTTAAACGTACACCCCATGGAAATGGCATTAGCTTTTATGTACTTCAGGAGGAGCTGCAGTTGCTTTCATTGCGTACCCTTTCCCCCCCTTAATTTTCTCTTAAGTTTAACTTCTGGCTCTGATGTTGAACGTGTCTGTGTTAACAGATTGCTTTGAACGTGTCTGGTAAAGGAGATAGTCTGTCCTCATGGGATGGGGCTTTGGACCTACCAGAACAGACGCTCATTCACAGCCGCAGTCAGCAGATCATTGGTGAATAACCTTTGCACACCTCACCTCATTTTCATTGTGCCATTTATGTGTAGTAATGCACTACACATTTATAGCATACCAGTTCTACGAATGTGGAGTCATACACTCTACATTAAAAGCTTACTGGTTATTCAAAACATCATATTTTGCATTCCACACACATCTGCCTGTTGGCAGGGCTGTCTATTTTGTTTTTTAAAAAAAAAAAAAAAAGTTAACTGAAACATGTTTTGAAAATAATTTAGCAAATTATTTTTGGACCGTGAGATGTAGTTTGCCATGCATTTAGGAGTTTTTATTTAAACATTACTTAAAAAAATTCCAAATCTTTTAAAGTATGCATGAAATTAACCTTTATGTAAGGCATTGTTCATTCATGTATATTTCTGTTTTTTTTTTTGGCCTCATAATGTAGCATAAGATATCATATAAATGTAAGTCAGTCTTCCAGGGAAAACTACAAATCTCTGGTAGCATGATGGATTTCTCTGGTCATGTAATCTATTTAAACCACCCCTTCACAATCGACTACAAATTCTCATTCATTTTTGCGTGCAATGCCAACATCTCAAAATCCAATCAGTTTTCCCCCCTGCTTTTTTTGATCTGTCACACTCAAATATGTCACAGAATGAAAGATCTGTCGCTATTAAAGTTTTTTTTGACTTATTTTTTTTTATTTTTATATACAAGTTTCTGTATATTAGTCATTTAATTAGTTTTTCACCTTGTTCTTTCTGTAAAAAAATGGCGTGAACAAGGCTGCTACTTGTACAAAAGCCATGGCATACAGTGTTGTCATCAGCCCTATTAAAGCTCAAATGCAAACTGTCAGTTTTCATTTTAAACTACATTTGTACACTTATGTTTTTGATGATTGTAAACTCAGATGAAATGAAGTATCAAGCCAGTATCGAAGACAAAAGTGGTTACTATCACATGATCAGTTGTCTTGCAAGTTTATAAACCGACAGCATTATCTTGGAAGGATGCTTTTTTCGACTCATGATAAATCACAAGCTCTGTGAGCAAATCCGATATCTCAAAGGATATACTGGGGAAAAATATGAACATGAAACAGTGGGATTTATTATATTATGATGCATTTGTTTTGTTTTTTTGCATGTAGAGGAGCTAGGGTTACCAGCAGAGGAAGGACGGGACCTGGTATCGGATGTGGAGTCAGTGATCACCTTTTACTGCAAGTCCAGAAATGTCACCTTTACTCCAGATCTTAGTTGGCCACACATCCTCAAACCACTCCTGGGCTTACAGCTGTCCCGCAAAGACCTCTACAATTGCTTCTATGCCATCATGAATAAATATATCCCACGGTAGGGGTACTTTAAAAAATGATAAAACCCAATTATGGAATAGTTTTTTTTTTTTGTTTTTTTTGGTTTTAAGTTTTTTTTTTTTTTTTAAGGTTTTAAGTTAATTTGGAAAATAAACAATAAATAAAAGTGATTTTGAAGAAAAATTATTATAATTTTGGTGCCAAATGCCACTCTTCAGAAGTATTCTGTGGCCAAAAGCTCAGTTGAAAATGTTAGATTGGGCAGAGGGGGACCATCCAGGTTTTATATAGCAGTTTTTTTATATAGGGTCATATTATTTGCCTTTTGCAGAGACTGTGTTGCAAAAGGAAGACCATTTCACCTCTTCAGACTCCTGCTGCAGTACCATGAACCTGAATTCTGCTCATTCCTGGACACAAAAAAGATCACTCCTGATTCTTACGCCATCCACTGGGTCAGTCGATCTCTGGCCTGTTTAAATATTTTATGAGTATTTGGCTTAGTGAAGGGGTGTCCGATCCTGCTCCAACCTGCCACAACACTCCTTCTTAGAAGTTTCTACTACAATATATTAAGACCTTGAATAGCTGGTTCAGGTGTGTTTAATTAAGGCTGAAGCTTTTATTTTGCAGGATTGGCAGGTATTACTTATATTAGCATCAACTACCATCTGTTTGTACATACAGACAAGTCTACATACAAAGCAGGATTGGAAACCCCGTTGATTAATATATAAATTGGTCCACACTATGGATCAATTTCTAAAAAGTGTTATGGTAATTGTCCTAATCAATCGTTTGAAGTTATATGCTAAATTTGTATTATTTTTTTTTGTCTTCTGCAGCTGGGCAGTCTATTTTCTAGTAGCTGTCTCCCTGAGGTGTCACAAGCTTTATGGGATGTTTATTTCCAACAGGCTGACCCTTTTCTCATCTTTTTCCTCATGCTCATCATCCTTGTCAATGCCAAGTATGTGACAATTCAGTCTGATCAGTGAGCTCAACTGATTAAATTATTTTCCTGTTCATGGGATCAATTTAGTTAAAAAAAATCCTTTCTTTTTTTTAATGTCCAGAGATGGCATCCATGAAGCAGAAAGCAAAGAGGAAATTATCAGTAAAATTCTTTCATGCATTATTTTATTATTATTATTTCAGTACATTACAAAAATCTGTAGCATTGTCCTGTTTGATCAAAGTGTACAGCTCTAACACCCCACTTTTTCCCAGGTAAGCTGAAGCATTCGCCAGAATTTCTAGATGTAGAGGACCTTGAAGACTTGTTTTCTTTAGCACAGTATTACAACAGCAAGTCGCCTTTGTCTCTTAGAAAGGTAAGCATTAAATCTGCTCTTTGGGTTGTGTATTACCAAATTCCTTTCCATAAGATGCACATCACAATAGATGCAGCAAGAAACATGGTGTATCAGAATGACAGGTTTAGCAGGTATCACATGCTCAGTTATCTGGTTTATGTGTGTGCAGGAGAACCATAATCTGTTTGGCAGCAGTCTGGTGGCTCTGAAGGAAGAAGACATGGACCTGAGTCAGGCTCTCTGTTTGCCTGTATCAGTCCCTGAGATCCTGCAAGCCAACCAGCTACAACCTGTGAGTTCCCACTCTCTACTAGGGCTGCACGATTGTCAAATTGATTGTCATGATTGTCGATTATTCCCTTAAAACTATAATTAACTGTGATTATTAATTACGATGATCACGTTTACCCTAAATTGTTTATACCATTGTTTGAAGCAACTGCATGCCATATTTTTAATATGAAAATAAACTTGGAAAAACCTTTTCTTTTCTGTAATATTAGCAAAATGATGTTACCTTAAAAAATCTAATAAAAATAACAGAAACACGCTTAAGATAAACTGTAGAAAGAAAAAAAACGTATATTAAGCATGCAGAATAATATGAGTGATTTAAGATTAATTGCCACTTTGAACGATTACATAATTGTGGTAATTGTAATTGCGATTACAAGGTAGCACTTTATTTTACAGTACGTGTACTTCCCTGGCACATACATGGTAAATATCTTGTACCTACATGCACATGAGTGGTAACACAAGGTATTTACTTGCATGTATGTACATTGTAACAAATAAACATGACTGTACTTATGTCATACATTTGTACAGTTTGTACATACAGACAAGTGTGGGTAAGAACGGTCACTTACAGGTTTTGCCCGTGCATGGTAACTAATTAGACACTTCACTGTACTTACAAATGTATATTCATGGTAAATACTTAAGAAGAAGTGGGTACAATCCTTACAGTATCCATATGGTAACTAATAAGACCCATTGCTGTACATACTATGTTGTACTTACAAACAAATGTGTAAGGGTTAGGCTTAGGGTTAAGTTGCTTAAAAAGTTTGAAGAACTGTTAATTGCCGTGTAATGTCTATGTTAAATGGGGCACTTTATTTTACAGTCCTATATCCATATACTTACTATGTTCCATCTTCCACACACACACACACACACACACACACACACACAGCTTGGTTCATGTTTATACCACATGTTTGAGTACCACATAACGTATTCTGTACATTAACTAACTAAGAGGTACATCACCAGTACTTGCATAGTATGTGAAATAGGACTGTTAAATAAAGTGAACCATTTTACATAAACATTCCACAACAGTGCTTACATAGTTTGAAGAACTGGTAATTACAGTGTAGAGCAGTTTATCATCAAAAGTTCTACAAAAGCTATTGAAATCAGTTAGGACTTAATAAACCGTATATACCGTGTACAGTATGTCTCTTGGTTGTTACCAAATAATGCAAAATATTTCTGTAAAATATTACCTTGTACATATCATTAGCAATGTGTCTTATTAGTTGCCATATACAGATACTATCAACGTGCCTGTTTGTACCTTGTCTGTAAGTACTACACGTTGCATATACATTAGTAAGTACAGTAAATTATCTTAAGTGACCGTTCTTACCTACATTTGTCTGTATGTACAAACTAATTACCATGGCAGGAACAGTTGTGTTTCTTATTTGTTAGCATGTACATACACTTCAGGTAAATACCATGTGTTACCGCTCATTTGCCAGGAGGTACAAGATATTTACCGTGTATGGACATGCACTGTGAAAAAGTGATTTTTAAGCACAATTACAGTATTCTAAATGAAACAGTGCTATGAGTTTCACTATGTGATGCCCTATTTTTAGTAATGATATTTAAACTTATTGTCTTGTGATTTGCCTGCTATTTAGGAGGGCGTTAGGTTTTTTGTTGTCGACTGCCGTCCTGCTGAGCAGTACAATGCTGGTCACCTCTCCACTGCCTTTCACCTGGACTCTGATCTGGTAAGACTTTTTGCGAGCAGAGAAAGCGGCACTTGTCCAGAATAGAAACTAATTGAGATTGATTTCCTTTGAAACCGCTTTGTTTTCTTCAAATACAAATTTCAACACGTAGCCGCCTCACAGTACACAGCTCTATGCACATCAGTGTCCTTAGAAAACCTGCAAAACCGTAATGATACGCTATCGATTCACAGATGCTTCATAATCCCTCTGAGTTTGCCCTGTCAGTGAAGTCTCTTCTGGAGGCACAGAAGCAGTCTCTGGAATCAGGCTCTGTGGCAAGCGGAGAGCATCTGTGCTTCATGGGCAGTGGACGTGAAGAAGAGGACATGTACATGAACATGGTGCTGGCACACTTTCTACAGGTCAGATCTCCATCTGCTGACGCATATTGAGTTTTTATTAAAGCATTTGACAAATGTTAAGAGCATAAGTGGTTAATGTTTCCTTTTTTTGGGGTCTAGAAAAATAAAGAGTTTGTAAGCATAGCGAAAGGTGGATTCATGGGTAAGTTCTGTTTTCGGTTGCGAAATTAATAACACATTTATATTTGAATACACTGTCAGACAGAACAATGCACAGATAATCATAAGGACATAATTGTAATGAATTCACATGCAAAAATAATGTAACAGCAACAGTGAAATTGTGCTAATGAAACAGATTTTTTTTTATTTTTATGCTCAGCGTTGCAGCAGCACTTGGCAGATATTAATGTTGAAGGGCCAGATAATGTTTATGTTCACTGGATTGTGAGCACCTCAGGATCCCACAGCAGCCTCAGCTCAGCTGATGTGAGTTTAGTGTGTGTGTGTGTGTGTGTGTGTGTGCTTCTTTACATTATGGATTAAAAAGCGCTACTCAATACTTAGCATGTAGAGTTCAAATTATGCTTTTGTGGTCTGTGTTTTCATCACTTTTCTCAGTCCATTTTTAATAGAATGTCCTTCTACAATTTAGCTCTTAAGACTTTTTTATCTGACTTAAAATGTGTAATGTTATTTCAAGTTATTTTGCATGTATTGCAAAAAAATTAACATCTTTCTCATTTTCTATCTTTCTATTTTTGCTTTTCAAACATCCTTAGAACAAGATTAATTAAATTAAGGGGCAAATGTAGAATTAAAACAAAATACAAAACCATTTCGGTTTGATTTAAAACAGTAGTGGTTTTCTCTGGGGTAAAGCTTTTTTTTTTTTTTTTAATATGAAGTAAAAAAAAAGGAATTTGGTTGAATTTATTTATTAATGTTTTTATTTACATTTAGAGAACATGTTTTTAGTTTTCTCTTCAGTTGATTCCTTACATTTTCTTTACCTAAAGAGTTTTTTTAAATTTGCTTTCATTAACAGTTTTGAATTTATTTTTGGCACCTCTCTAAAAATAAGTTGACACAACCTTTAATGTGAGAGGGGTGCCATTTTTATCTTGAACGTGTCCTTTTTTTCATTTGTAGTTATTTACCTATAGTGTTTAATGAAGTCTTTCACATTATAAGACAGGAAATGTCTTATTTCCACGTTTGAAAAATAAGGTGGTTGTGGTGTAGTGCCATCTTGTGGACAAGCCATTAAATGCTTTAATTTCCATTGGGATAAACAAATACCTTTCTGGATGATATTTTTGGGATGAATTAACTTCCGAGGTTAATCAAGACCATCTTTTATATTGATACAGGGGGAACTGAACGCAGATGGAAAAGGAGTTAAATCACTTGTCAACAAAATGACCTTTGCCCTGAAGTCAAAGTCAGTTAATGTAAAAGAGAAGGTGATCAGCTTCATTGAAAACACTTCCACGCCGGTGGACAGGTGAGCATGTTTAGTTTTCTTTGCACAAGGCAGGCATTCTTTCACCTTTTTTTTTCTACACACACACACATACACGTATGTATGTGTGTGTGTATATATATGTATATGTATATATGTATATGTATATGTATTATATACATATACACACATACATGCATACGTGTGTAGAACAGCAAAAAACTTAGCATACCAAAACAATGAGATGGCATAGAGGAATTTATTCAAACTTTTTTTTTTTTTTTTTTTTTTTTTTTCCTTTTAATGTCTTTCTGTTTTAACCATCCTCCCGACCTATGCCTTGTTATTTCACACTAGAATGTCTTTCAATCTACCCTGGCCAGACAAGGGAATACTGGATCGGTAAGATTTTGTTAATGTTTTGTCTGTGCCCCCACCGGCGTGCATCCAGTTTCTGCAACATGCCAACGAGGTGGCGCTGTCAGCTTTAGCTCATTGTAGCGGTTTTTAAAACCCTGATTAAGCGGCACACTCATGTATGCTCTAACACCATGTGCATCTGCATCTAATAGTACAAATCTACAGTACAACCTTTTCATCCTTTTGAATTTCCTGTTTCCTGTTAAAATTCTTCTGAGAATATCGTCAGAGTAGACGGGCATTCTAGAATTTTCTACTTTGTCATCCACTAGCAGACATTCATATGCATGTGTAGTAGAATTCACAAACAGCACTTGGAATGGTGGGAGCTGAACCACAGGTCTTGTCACTTTCTGGCATTGTTGGCTGTTTTGACCTCTAAACATTTGCCACCTCGTGCCTTTCTTCACCAGCAGTTTCTGTCTCGGCAGTCCCAAGTCTGATCTCTGCTGTCTCAGTCTCTTCTATGTGAACTTGTGTGGGCAGAGACCACAGTCCTTCAGTGTTTTTATACAGATTTGATGTCAGCTGTGGAAGACCGGAGCAGTAGTGATTTAAATGTTGAAGTAAAATAGACTTTTCACTTTTGTGATCTGCCTGGCCTTCCACACTTTGATTCTCATCTCTGGTAAAATGCAAACATGTTAACTTGCCTTTCTTCCAACTAACAGTGCTCCCCTTTCTAATCCTAGAGGATACTCCATCGCAATGCCATGCTCTTAGAATGCCTGTATTAAGACAAGGAAACCATGTTGCTGTGAAGGACAAACATTTGTTCTTCTAGCGGGTCTAATGATGCCTTTTTCTTACATTTGTTCAGGCACATAAGCAGCAGTGATCGGGTGGGGAAGCCATACAGGGGTGTGAAGCCTGTCTTCAGCATTGGCGATGAGGAAGAGTATGACACAGGTAAACACACAGGGGACTTTTAACCTGCCTGGAGAACTCAACTTGCAATTTTCAGAGATAGTTTGAACCACACTTGCATCAGTGTTATCATCGTTATCGTTATTACATTAAAGAACTGTACCTTGGCTAAACTTAAAAATGAAATGAAATGTTGCTAACAGAAATAAGTTTGAAGTACTTTTAGTTAACGCTAAGGTAAAATATAAAAGACAAAAGCAGATTAAAAAACTAAGTAATGGTGCATAAATTATAAAATAACACTGATGTGAGGCAGTTGATCAAGGTTTGTCCTTGACCTATATACTCAACACTTCTGTCATTATATTTAGATTTACTTTTTTAGAATTTTGTTACTGTGGTGGTAAATTAAGTTAAGCATAACTAGATATATAACTAGACATTTAGAAATTCAACATTCTAATATGTGTCCCTGTATATTTATTTAATGCTTTTTTTTTTTATTTCACTCCCTCTTTCCAGATGAGATTGACAGCTCATCAATATCAGATGATGACAGGAAAGAGATTGTCAATATTCAGACTTGGATCAACAAACCAGATGTGAAGCACCATATTCCATGCAATGAAGTTAAAGAAACTGGTCACATGTTCCCAAGGTGAGGCTACCTCTCTGAACACGCAGGCAATTAACCCTCCATGAATTCCACTGAAGTCAAAATCTTCAAATATGAGTTTAAATAAAATGTATGTTTGTTTCTTTTGTTTTATTTTTGCCATATAATCAGTAAAATAATACTGTTGCATGTGGAAAACCTGTTTTTGTTGTTATAATTCAGCACAGCAGATACTGGATGGTGGGTTTAGTATCCACCTTTTTCTTCACTCATAGCTGATAAACTTCTGAAGTACTTATAAGGTTATAAAGAGCAGGAAGAAGAACTTTAAGTAAACTGTAAAACCCATCGTATTATTTTAATGTTATCTTAATTATATTCAGTACAAACTGGTTTGTCCAGCTAAAAATAGACTGGAAGCTATACCCATGGAATTTACAGATGGTTGCGCCAGGGAAGAAGAAGAAGATGGATAGTTATGGGTAATTCTATTGTTTTATCTTCCACAGCCATCTGCTGATCACTGCAACACACATGTATTGTTTAAGAGAGATCGCTGCCCGGAAAGGTTTTGCTTACATCCAATCCAGGCAGGCCCTAAACTCTGTGGTGAAGATCACCTCCAAGAAGAAGCATCCAGAACTTATTACTTTTAAGTTCGGCAACAACAATACTGCAGGAGTGGAGATTGTAGCTGTGGAGAGGTATTTTCATCATGGGATTTTTAATGTTATTTTAACTTTGACATTTTATTTCCTAGTGTTTGTATAAAATAACCAGCGTTACTTTAGTATTAAAGGTGACATGTCATGAATAATGTCTTATTTTATAATATCACCTTTAATACATTTCAGTTTTCGTTTTAATTTGTTTTTACAAGGTTCTCATTAGGGCATCAGTGAAAGCATTAACAGTAATTAACTTTAATACAGTTAACAAATAACTGTGGTTGCTACAGACTTTGCCTGCAAATTAAATGTTTCTTCAAACATCACATTTCATATGGTGGTCTGGCAGTTCGATCTAGTCAAGAAATAATTACTCTGAGACAAGCGGCATGAACTTTTCCATTGTCTTTCAGCCATAGTACAGTCGGTAGTTCCGCCCCTCATTTATTGTGATTGGTTAGCTGACTGAAAAGTGACAGTGATGAGTGCATTTTATCCAAAGCTGAACCTTCTTTAACTCTCGGTACCAAGAAAAAAATGCCTGAACGTGAAAAACACACTTAGCGCTCGGCACAAAAAACCCCCACGGTGCTCCAATTTAAAACAGTTGAGAAAAATTTCCCAGCCTCAGGGGAAAAACACTTTGGTGGACATGCAAGTAATTTATTTATTTTTGTCTGTTGTAACTAATGTAAAATGTTTTCCATTTTATGTGCAAATAGTATTGGTCTTGTCATTTTTGTTGGTTACAGTGAACAAAAGTAGTGTTTCTTTTTAAGTTAACAGTAGAGATCTGTACTTTCGACTAAAATGCAAAAACTGTTCAGTGTTAAAATATTGTTTTACACATCCTTAGTGTTTGGTGTGTTTACTTTAGTTAACCTCAGCCATTGTTCTGATGTTTCTTGTCTTCTTTTCTATGAAGGTATTTAATTCCAAACGCTGGTGATGCCACTAAAGTCATCAAACAGCAAATCATGAAAGTTTTGGATGCTATGGAGAGCTCTTAATGACAGATAAGTCAGAGATGTCACGCTCTGGTCATCCAGGAGACAACCACAGCTCCAACCAAAACCGCCTGAAGGGGAAGAAGGGAGTAGAGCATTCCCACACAGTTTCTTGTCATTATTGCCCCTCCCCCACCTCCTCCTCCTCCTCCCTGGGACACTGACGTGGAGGTTCTGTCATGACTCTTTGGGCACGCTGCCATCCTGATTGACAGACGTTCTAAAACTTTGGGCTCGGAGCGGTCAACATGAGAAATGGTTATTTTGTTCATTTTGCTTTATGATTATAATTTGTGTTTGGAGAAGCTGACCTAATTAAGCAAATTAGATTTATTATCGCTCCTTTATCTGTCTCGAGCCTTAATGAGCTATAGCTTTTTATATGAGTCTCAAACAGCTCCTCTGGATGAGAGTATGGTTTCGGATCCTCAGTCAAGGAACTTCATTGCTCTATTTGCTTCAGTGTTTGAAGTCACTAATTCTTTATCCATCGAAGATGTAAACGTCATATATTGCTGCATACTTGTGTAACTGAGATGAGTTCGACGTATTTATCAGAGCAGTGTTTTTACAGCAACCAGATTCACCAGGAGCCTCATCACAGGCGTTGAGGTGAATAAATATACTTCATTTTCATATCTGGAAAGTACGTTACCCTTACAGGATGCCACTTGCACAAGCGGTTGTGACACATGAGTACTTCCATGCATCTGTGCTGCTCTCTGTGCAGGTTGACTTAAACTCCCTGAAATTATTAGAAACGTTTGCCGCTTTCTGGTTCCACGAAATTTAGTGATAGTAGCTTTAAAGGGAACTGGTTTGCGAGATAGTTAATGGCCAAGTTCACCAGATCCTGTATTGAGAACCTGACGTTTAAGATGCTTATTGGGAATAGCTCGTGTGTAATACAATATATATTGAGGCTGAAGCACTAAAGAAAAAATGGCTTGTGAATCCAGTAGCTGTCAAAACAAGTCAAGTGAATGTAAGAAAATCTAAAGCTAACGTAAAGAGTGAGGATAATGTAAAAAACTAGTTTGGTCAGTTAGTCACTATGCAAGTCCTAAAAATTAAAACATCTTAAGTGACAATAAGAGTTCCTTATGTCCCCAACCTAAAGAATATTCAGAGGATTGTTCCCAATGTTCAACTTTTTAACCTTTTGTTTCTGTTAAGCCACAGAATGCTATCGCTATATTTAAATAAATCAAAATGAGGTTCCACCATGTCTGACTAATCTGTTTAAATAAAATAATTGTTTTCGTACAACAATGCAATCAATGTTACATGATATCTGTTTTATTGTTTATATCAAAATAAGTACATTGCAAAATATTTACAATAAGTTTGATAAAGAATTGTCTACTCCGTTGGCATGAAAGCGTAATAAAAATCTGTACAATTTGCCACAACAGGCTAACAAGTATCAAGTGAAGTGGAAATTTGTTTTAAAAAAATACTGAAGCCACATTACATTAGCAATGTAAGTCACGCTTACTTTTACAGGTCAACAGCATTTCTATGCATTACCACAACTGTCAGCAATTCAATACTTACACGCTGCAATGCAATAGTATTAAAGTACTTGCAGCTCGCAAAGAAGGGTTTACAGCAGTACATAAAAGCTACATGACAACATCAGTCTTACACCCTGGATGAATAACACTTTCTGTGAAGAATAAAGAAAAGAACCATGTGCGATTTGAAGTACATACAATCAAAGCTGACAAATGTCAACATGTAAAACAAAAGACAAAGACATTGTTCAACCGCAAGGAATGATCATCACAACAAAGAATAGAATTAACACTAAAGCTCCGGCTGGGAGGAAGTTTTTTTTATACCAAAACAAAAAAAAAACAGAAATATACCTTTGGCCACGTAAAAAAAAAAAAAGGAAACCCTAAAAGTTCAGTGTGTATTTTGCAAGTAGTAACAATATGTTAGCATTTCTTAAGTGCTTTGTCTCAAGAAATCGTAAAAATGTCAATTTAGCAAAGCACCATTTCCCCTCAGCTACAGCTGTTTGTGTTTAATAAAGGGGTCTGAAATGACAACCAGAGCTAAATCCACCAGAAGAAAAATGAAACCATAAAGGACTTTAAGTGCATTTTATCTGCCCATTTAAGTTTAAGTGAACTAGACTATGAGGCTCACAGTTTTTTTTTAATCATCACTTGCAGAGGAAAACTGTGAAACGATCTGGACCAACACCAAGTGTGTTAATATAAAACAGCGCGTGAGTGTGTGTGTGTGTATACAGTAAATGTGCACTGTTGACATTCTATGCACATGTATTATAGTGAACTGTGATGCACTACGTTCATTCTCCCTCCTCCTTGATACGCTGTTGCTTGTTGCGGCGAGAATCTGGTGCCAGGTCAAAAGAGAAATCGGTCCAGTCGTCTCGCGGAGGAAATGAAATGGTCTGACGAAGAGTGAAACGCACGGCATCGATCACACGCTCGCCTCTGGCTTCGGTGGAGCCCACGCTGACGGTGGACGTCCCGCTAGAGGTGCGCAAGATGTGGGGAGGTGGAGAAAACTCCATGGTCTGCCGGTACTCCATGATTCCTTTCCAGATGATGTGCTGGAATTCTGTGGGAATCTTCAGCCTGGACAAGTCCTGTGGATAGATATACCACAGAGCTCATGAATACAGTAGCCACTGCTCTGATCTCTCCATCAACCCAGACACACCTGATCGTGTATTTTGATATGATTCCTCTGTGAACAGTAAATGGGTGCCGTCAGAACCAAATTACAAAATTGATGAACTGTTCCGCTTTTCAACTTGCTGCCCTAAATGATTGAAATGTGTTATAAAAGTTATTGAAAATAGAGCTAAATATGTGCTCTGACCTCAAACTGTGCGTTTTAACCGATATTTTATGATTTTTTTATGTATCGTAATATATTTTTGTATGTTTCTCAGGAGATATTAATTCTCTTGCCAGGCCGTAATTGAAAATAAGAACTTGGTCTTAATTAACTTGCCTGGTTAAAAAAAGGGATACGTAAAAAAGAAAAAAAGCTGCTTGTTTGTAAGAAACAGGTCTGAATTTTAAGATCAAGAGGTCATATTTCTCTCTCTGGAGAAAACAATATGGATAGAGGTTTTAAGTTGTATTGCTTTTTGATGGCACCCATTTACTGCAATGAGGAG
>NC_056704.1:13203762-13383762 GCF_018831695.1 Puntigrus tetrazona | reverse complement strand
CTTACCTAGTCATTTAGCTCAGACCAAAGCTTGAGAAGATCAAATGAACCCTAAAATCAACAGCCCTTCTACATTTCTCACACTAAACAGAGCACTTCAAGCTGTTTTAGCAGCGTGTAGTCCTAAAACCCAGTACAGAATAAACATTTTTGAGCCGTGCGTTCCTTTGGGAACATCTATGTGGTTTTAGAATAGCGGTTTATGGTTTAACTGCATATCGTGTTCTGTGGTTAACATTATTGAAGCATTTTCACATTCTGTTCTACAACAATTGCTAACATAATGACTACAATTGCCATTTGTGTTTGATTTCATAACCTCTCTTTTTAATTTACTCAATTGAAAACGGGCTATTAAAACTTCCCTAGGGAATCCGTGGTGAATCCAGTTGACCTACAAACTGACGTCATGACTGAACAGCTCAGTTGGGTGTGGATGGGCTAAGCTGTCTTAAGGAAATTTACAGGAAGAAAATCATTGACAAGGCTTATTTAAAGCACAATTTACAGGTCTCTCCCTCCCCCTCTGTTGCAGCAGACACAGAACGTATTTCTAAGAAATCTATCCTAAAGGCTGAGCACAGACTAAATTTGCATTTTCCATGAAGTGGAGAAATTTGCATTTACCATACAGGCCAATAGCAATTTGTAGGCAGAGTTTAAACTTGTTTGACTCTTGTAGATTCAGTTCTGAGGTAATCTGGGCGGCTGAATAAATCGGAGCACCATCTCAGCAAGGTACACACTTAACGAGAAGCCAAGCAGCGTTTAAAACGGCACAAACCTCATGCAAGATGCAATCCAACCTCGTACTTTCATGCGGAAACCGAGATTATACTATCAGTGAGAGAGAATTAATCTGCCACGTTACGTTCCAGAACTCTCAGATGGGGCAGAAATTAATTACTGATCAAACAAACTAAATACTTGACAGAAGTCAGTTCAGAGTCAGTCAATGAGCAATCGCAATCCAGTCTGTAAGTGTTTCAAACCAAGCAAGTTATTAAAAAACTGACACACAAATATCTATGGGTGGACCTTGCTAACACGGTGTGATAGTATGCGCCTATGTGGCTAGTCACATTATAAAATGAAGAAATGTGAAAATCTTCCATTATAAAAAAAACAACAACTCAAATGAGGTAGAATCACCCCATTTTTTTTATTATGGAATCTTCCTGCATGTGTGAAGTACTCACTGTTTTTGCAGTAGGTTCTGCTGCTGCTGTCTGTATGACTCAATAGTCTGCTGAGGGAGGAACTGCATGAGTTCCAAAGACTCTTTGATTTTCACCAAAATCTCATAGATTTCACGCCCTTTAATCTGAAGCACAGAGAAGGAGAGAGAAGAGGTAAGCCTGGGTGTCAGACTCCCGAACTATGCTTTGAATATCTACTATAAGAATGAGAGATTTATCGTTTCAGGTGTGGCATATATATACATATAAATGTAAAGGTTTTCTTCATGTGTTGTAAAACATTAATTACGAGCTATTGTTTATGTACAGTTTGAAATATGTAAACTAGTATATGTAAAAGCATGTATGTAAACATTAACACAATTATTAAATGCTGTATAATGTTTTCTTGATATTTTTTTTTTGTAAGTACATCTAATGATTTAATGTTAAAAAGTATAAATCATAAGTTAAAATATATTTTAATGAATCATAAGTATAACTTGACAATTCAATGCAGGTCAAAAGTGTTCAAAAATTGATTTTTCCCAAAAAAAATAAAAAATAATAATAATTTTTACATTTGAGATACTCACAGGCAGACAAAACACTTCCTCATCGGTGGATCTTCGCTTCTTGATGGAGTTTAGCTGAGAGAGGTGAGAGGCCTGACGGAAAGCTGCGGAAGACAGAAACGGAGGAAGTGACACATCTGCAATACAAGATCTTAAGCACAAATCGCAGAGCTCAAGCGCAGAACAGGTGGAAAAGTAGCAGTGTGTGTTTGTGAAAGAGGGCATGCAGTATGTGTAGAGGTAAGAACCATCTGCGAATAAGAAACATGCGTTGCAAATGTGTTTGTGTTAGAAAAAGCCCAGTCACCAGCCCCCAGCGCTACTTACGGCGTTTCGTACCCTCACTGCTCTTTGTGCCATCGCTGACGTGCTGTTTACGGATGCTGTCCTCATCGGCTTTGCGGTCGCGTCCCGGACACGCACAGATACGAGCCTCGAAACACCGTCGACCCAAAACCTGACCACTGGAGAGACCGATCGAGCAATTAATGCCTATTTCCATATATCCTCCAAGGAAATACAATCCAGTGTTTAAAGCGCTCTTACTCTCTGGTTTCCAAAGTGACGATTATGAGGATAGGGCGTCTGTTCATTCCGCCGACGCAGCTGGAGTTACACATGAAATTGTACAGGATGGTTGTGAACTCTGTGCCCACCTGTTAATAGAGAACGCTTGTGTCATACACTACTCAAAGTTGTTCATTTCTCTAGAGCGGTCATGTTAAATCAACATCTGCTGAGAATGATTTCAGGTGTGCAGGGTATGCTAGGACAGCGTGTGTGTGTGTGTGTTTGTGTGTGAGTGTGTGTTCACCTGAGGGGGCTCGTAAGGCACCAGCACACTCTGACGCCCAGTAATGGAATCCTCCACGTACTGAGCATGACTGTTTCCCTCAACCCTGATCAGGTGACTGGGTGGGGCTATTTGACCTATTAAACAAAAAAAAAAAAATCAGTCAGTTATATCTCAAAGCCGAAGATTAAAACATTTCAATCGCATTTCAAGACAACAAATTTAGAGAAGTAACATACCGTCATTGAACTCTCTGCTCAGTTCATGGTTCGGGCAGCGTTTGACCACCTCGGTAACATGCTCTGCTTTCTTATAGACAGGCATGGCCCGTATAACTGCACCCTGGGGTGGGTTGGTGAGGACCTTGATTTGAATGGGACATGTTTTGGCAATCTGACAGTACAGCTTCTTCAGTTCTGTGGAGTACTAAAGAAAGGAGACAGGAGTTTGGTTAGTACCTTAAAACAACTGAAATTGACTAAGTGTATTAGTGTATTACTAATGTGTTTTTGGTTTGACGGTTTTTTGTCTTTTTTCTACGGCTATTTAAAAACACGTATAAATGGAGTTGCTTTAAAGAAAGCATTAAAAGGTAACTTTATTTTAAAAGAAAAGACGCCTTCCTCACAAACTGAGAAATGTAGAGATAAAACAGCTGCAGTTTGGCAACCCTTTAGTGGAATAAGTACCATATAACAGTCTTTAAAAGGAAGAGCAGCTGGCTTTAGGCGGCAGGACTTCTGGATCTTCTCTACAGCTGTCGCAGGTTAAGATATACCTGTGATTAAGGGCACACACTAAAATGTGCTCTCCAAAAATCTTTGAGAATGAATCCTTAAAGACGTCAGGACCATTTTGACACAGAAATCTGATGTTCAAATGATTGCCCTGATATTATTTCTAGCGATGAGCAATGAGAAGCTTAGACTCGCTCTTGGATGCTTTTAATAGGCCTCATTCATGTCATAAAACGAGTAAAACAAACGTGCATTTAAATCAAAATTAGTGGTTCTCAACCTTGAACATTTTTGTTCAATTAATAAATGTGTCTTTTTTGTTTTGTTATATAAGCTTGCTTTTTTATTTCAAAACACTTTAAGCCAAATGCCCTTTCAAGCCACATTGGGCCACCTGGTTAAGAGCCAATGGTCTAAATCATTCATAACATTCTAACCAACTGACTCTTTCAAACAAGCGATTAACTTTAGTTAAGGAACAGGGTTTATAGTTTCTCAATGTATAACATGAAAATTGACCTGTACATGTAAATATTAAGTACAATTTGTACGAGGTGATATCAGCTGCATTTCCCAACATCCTCTTTATCACCGATGACAGCTTGATGTTCAGGGTGTCACTGACCACAAAAATCACAATTGCATCACACTGTGTGCTTGAATCATCCTCATCACCACAGGCTAACACTCAGGTGTTACTCACACTTGCAGCATACAGCATCATCAGGTGTTTAAGATGCTGTCTAACCATACACAATAGGTGAAAAAGAAAGATCCACATGATTAAACAGTACCACAAAGCATGACCGCCAACATTGTGTCAGCTGCAAATCATCACTCAGTCACCAAAGTTGCAAAAACTAATGGTATGCCACACATTTTGTATTGTAGATAATGGTTGGTTGCACATCACTTCTTTTCAAGAAAAATAACAGACCATACTTTTCTTTAAATTAATTCTTTTGCTGAAAGCAGGGCATCAAGTACGTGAAAAATAACTGGGAAGAATTCTTTGTCAGTTCGTTTGAAAAGGTGCAGAAGAAGAAAGAAAAAGAAAGAAAGAGAAAAAAGGTCTGTGAATGTTGCTAGGGGCTGTTTTGAAGAACAATGCCACATTAAATTCCATCTCTATTAACTTTTGATATGAAGTGTTCCAATGAGCTGAGCCCATCCCAACACCTGCTTGTAAGCTTTCAGAATATTACACAATCTTGACAAGAACACACACAAACACACACTCCGAGAGAGAGAGAGAGAGAGAGAGAGAGAGAGAGAGAGAGAGAGAGAGAGAGAGAGAGAGAGAGAGAGAGAGAGAGAGAGAGAGAGAGAGAGAGAGAGACAGAGAGAGAGAGACAGACAGAGAGAGACAGAGAGAGAGAGAGAGAGAGAGAGAGAGAGAGAGAGAGAGAGAGAGAGAGAGAGAGAGAGAGAGAGAGAGAGAGAGAGAGAGAGAGAGAGAGAGAGAGAGAGAGAGAGAGAGAGAGAGAGAGACAGAGAGACAGAGAGAGAGAGAGAGAGAGAGAGAGAGAGAGAGAGAGAGGAGAGAGAGAGAGAGAGAGCCTTTCCAAGTTTTTTTTTTTTTTTTTTCTTCAATGTTACATGATTTAATTCACATTGAAATATTTCACAATAACAAAAAATATAAACTGCTATACACAATTATGAATTAATATAATAAAAAAATATATATTTTATCATTGTTAGTTTATGAGTAACTCATTCACTAATGTGAACAAATTGAGCCTTTTTTGGTACACATTTTATGTCAGCTGCACTGAAAATAGATTGGAATAGTCTATATTTTTGGCCCCTGTCCTGTCGTATCAATGGCTGATGATGTCTTCATCAGAATATCAACAGCATGAAGCATCTACACTCATCACCTGCACTGTCAGAACTGACTTGACCCATTTTAGCTGGGACTAATTTAGCGCCAGGGTGCTTTCACCGGTGGATGATGAAGGCGTTTTGTGCGTGAACTGTACGCTTTTTTGAAAGGTGTTCTATAAAAAAGGAAAGATAAATAACTGTAATTGCCCCTCTTCTCCCAACCCGATATGCTGCTGTACGCTCCTGTCATTCAGTTAAATGAGGTGAGTGAGAGAGAGAAGGGGAGAGGACAGATCTCTAGGACCAAAGAGAGAGTTGCAGACATGAATGCCAAAGGGTCAGTCACACAGAGGCCCGGCAAAAAAGCCAGAGACGGATATAAATGACAGAAGCTTGACACACTGACAACCAACACCGTTCTTACATATTTTGTAACATCGTAAACTCCAACCTGCAAACCTTACCACATAAACAAAGTAGTTGATGTACCAATTCTAGCCCTAAAGCAACACATTTTGAGAATGCAAATATGTGTGGAGGTTGCTATGTTTGCTTGGGGCCAAGTAAGCTGCTTCTGACATGGAAACACACACACACACACACACACACACACACACACGCATACATCAAGGGTGGGGCCACAAAATGATCTGATGAATTGGAGGCACTGGCTTTTTTTACAGGGAGGGGCACGGTGGTGTTAACATGTAATTATGTTTCAGTCATGGGCTACACACACACACACACACACACACACACACACAGGTTATAGTAACGGTTTATACAGAAAAGGGGGATTTGGGACAGTAACAATTCATTAACTGATAACAACTCAGTTAACGAACTGGGTATCAATGATTAATAATAATAACAACTAATGCATTTTTAATATAAGCTAATATTCATTTATAAATGATTGCTTATCGTTTACGGATCATGCTAAAAACACATTTTAACGTTGCATATATGTATTATATTATATACCATTACAAGTTAATTTTATATGTACAGTTTTGTAGTTAATGTAGTATGATCAAGTTTGTAGTAATTTTAATTAGTTTTGACATTTTATTTTTTCTTGTGGAATACGTTTTTTTTCCTTTTATTCTGTCATTAAATAACCTTTCTTATATGCACAAATAAAGACAAAAAAACCCTACATTTTATTTTTCCATTTACTTTCAGTTTTAGTTTGTAGTTTTAGTACTTAATCTTAGTTAATAATTCAAATACTTAAAATAGTTAATAGCAGTTTTAAGTAACTAGTAAAATATTATATTACTTCTCAATTAAGGAGGAAATATCCGTTTCTTTTTCAAATTTGTAACGCTAGTTAGTTTGTTTCGCCATGTCTTGACTGACAGCTCTTGTGTTGCCATGTCGAGATAAATCATGTGTGTGGTGTGTGTGAACATGGTATTACTGTAGTTGGAGAATAAAAGGTCAACATGTATTGACTCATCTCACCTGTACAAATGCACATGTGCACAAAAACTTTTCAAATTAATCAAAATAAAAACCGTGTTTTTAAATTTAATTACTATCGCTTTTTAATTTATCAAATACATGCTGAATAAAGTATTACATATATTCATATATTTGTATTAAGCAGCACAACTGTTTCCAACCTTGAAAGTATATTAGAATGATGCACGGCCATGTGACACTGAAGACATGGACTAATGGCTTATAAAATTCAGCTCTGCGTCACAGGAATAAATATTAAAGTATATTAAAACCGAAAACAATATTTTTCTTTATTTTTTCATATGTATCAGATAAATGCTGCATCTGAGCATAAGAAACTTCTTTGAAAACAATCTTTTGAAAGGCAGTGTAAACTGGTTTCTTCAAGAGGTTTCTGCACACAGATTTGTGAGCACACAGTAAAACCGCAGTCACACCAACAACAAACGCACACACATACAGCATTGTACGTGTTGTGACAAGTTTGCAGCTGTAGTTTGTGTGTGTTTGAACAGAGCAGGGCTGCAGGCTAAGGCTGTATTCGTGTCTCAGCATGGTAGGGCGGGTTGGCCCAACGCTCTGGCGCCTCTGGTCTTGTCCCACCTCATACCTGACATGTACTGTCACGCCTGTTGCTTCTCCTAAAACCTGTTTCATTGGGAAAGAAATAAAATGTGCCCCCCTCCATCTCCCTTTTGGCGCAATGATTAAAAAAAAATACCCATTTGCAGAGTTTAGCGTCCCAAATATTTTAATTAAAACTTTGAGTATAGGGTGCGAAAACTGATTATCAACAGGAAAATGCAATGATGCTCAAAAGCAAGTTAAATAACTTATGCATTGCATTGGAAAGCGGGGGCATCAATTGTTTGCTCAAGCGCATGTTTGCACCACTTAGTTTGAGCAAAACGTGTGCAGCCATGGTTTTGAATAGCGAATCAGCAGCTGTGGTGTTGCCCGTCATGCCTGAACACTTTGCAAGGTGTTTATGCACATATACTTCATTTGATTCCAAAGTCAAAAATATGCACGAAACGATGAAGCAAAACATAAATATCAAGGATTTAAATGCAGCTGGTTTTCAGACATCAATAACTCGCCATGTTTGTAGTGCATTTGAAAGATCATCATCATGTAACCAACCCTCTTCAGATTCATACTTTTTCTAGTGATGTAAACAAATGCCCCCGTGCTTCCTGGCACTAGTTAATGCCCTGTGATTAAATTATATGCTTTGGAAATGTGATCTTTCCCAGAAAATGTGTGACAAGCTTTGGTGTAATTATGCTGGATTTCCCCTCGTTTTGCTCAATGGTCGCCCTGAGTGCTGCCAAATTCTTTCTTTACAGCTACCTTTATTTCTTCTTTCGCTGAAAACGAAGGTGTTTGCATTTCTGTTCTCGTTCAATTACACTCTGAAGAAGCTGCACAAAAGGTGAGATTTAAGGTCACGACTAATAAGTAGCCGGACCTTTTCAGGTAGCACTACAGGCATCTCGTTTGCATGAGAAGATGGAGGTGATCGTGCAAGTGAGCTGAAACAGACGTGGCGACTATACTGGTGCTGACAGACTGATCTTCTCTTTGACTCAGTCTAGCTCTACTTCTTACGCAGTCTTTAAAAGCACAGGTAATCTTTCATTGTTCAAAGACACAAAACAACACGAACAACAGATCCCCAAACAGAACCTGTCAGAGAAGTGGGCTTTTACAGATACGCCTTTCTTAGAAATCATTTCCCTATCATAATCTTTTCAACCCCAGATTTTTTTTTTTTTTTTTTTTTTGGGTAAATTAACCTCTCCCTCCTTTTCTTTCTTCTTCCTCTGCTTGCTCTAGGTTTTAGGGCTTTACGTGGCAATGTCAGACGAGTCTCGACAGGCTCGTTGACACAAACAAGTCTCAGCTCCATCTCACGAGGCGTGGGACGGGCCTGCAGATGTTCCAAGGACAAGTCGTATCTTGCCACCTTTCGCTGGAACACACGTCTCTTTGAGTGCTTCTGTCCTCCCCCAACTTCTATCCTTGTTCTCATCTCCTTGTCCTGCGGCATTATGAGAGACGCAGTCGACAAGCTTTACTCATTGAGCAAGGAACAGCCCCTTCGGCACTGCAGGGTTCAGGAGGAAGGCATGGAGTATTTACACGAGTATTACTGACCCATTCTTCTAATCCCCAGCTCACTTCTTGAGACAACAACTCCAGTGGTCGCATTCCTTCGGTCACGGCGCTCTATACAGGTGAACTAACTGGGCAAACAAAACCGTGCAGTACCGTTGGATGTGCTGTTGATAGGTTGACAGGAAAATGCAAATGGAGGCTCGGCTCAAAAGAACAAACAAAAACACAGAGCCAAAAGATGTGAACTGAAAATGATAGAGGGGATGGGTTTCCTCTGAAAACTGAAAACGAACAAAAAAGGCTCATGTATGGTTTGTCTTATCATTGACATCAACAAAAAAAGCAGGATTGCAAAAGCTTTCCAGTAAATGAGGAGCGGTAGGATGCGATGCCAGGAAATACGTGTGTCTGTGTGGGTGTGTGTGTGTCATGGAAGCTATATGCAGGATAGACTGAGAGGAGTATGAAGAACAAGAATGGGTTACGTTAAATGGAAGCCAAAAAAATGTAAGCCTTTCGAATAAGTTATTAAATGAAAGAACGAGATATTCTTTACACTGTGAGAAACGGAAATATGAATGAGTAGGGACGTCTTAAATGAGACAACCAAGGGTGTGGTGTCTTTCTCACACCCAGAAGTCTGCTCTAAGTATGGTGAGGTGTCTGACAACTTCTGCTGTATTGGTAAAGTTAAGGAGAGAGGATGACAAGGGCTGTTGTGGGAATAGGGTAAATGTCACAATCCCACACTGCACTGTAGCCAATGAGCACCAAGCAACTCGCAAACTAAACTCAACGCTCAACTTGTTTACTCAGATGTGAGACAGTATTACCACAACTGACTCACTGGTTTTGCAAAACCACGATCTGCCAAATTCAAGATTAATGAAGCATTGGTTTATAATGGCTGGGATCAATTAGCCTAAAATAATCAGATATTCATCTCATTTAATGTTTGTGATTAAATAACTTCCACCGAACTTCCAATTTAGCCTAGCCACATTTAACGCAAAGCGACGTAACTTATTCTTATTGCCGACATCCAGTAAATTTGGGTAATTGTGTGAAGATTTAAGACATTAATTAGCTATGCCTAGCTAACAACCGCTAGGGTGCGCCGTCCAACCGAAAGCCACCTTTTGGTTGATAGACATCAGGCTTGCTGTTCCCGTGCTAATATAACTAGCCTAGCGGGTTTAGTCGGTTTAGCTGACACCTATCTATGCAAAACAAAGTGACAGGGACACAGCTTTTGTAATGTTCACTGATGCACATTGTTTCCGCTATATGGACATAGCGGTTTCTGAAAAAGGCGTAATGCGACGTAAAAACAGCTCACCAGTAGGGGTCAGTCATCGCACTTTGTTTTTATAGAATTTTGTTTTCGCATATTATAATTTTCAATAACTTATTAACATTCACGAAACTATTGTAATAATAAACACCAGGCCTTTTATACATTTTATTGCTTACGTATATTTTTTATTGTATATGGTTGCGACTATTTTAATAAATTTTGTGCAAACAATCAAAAACGATAAATCTCAAGTAGTAGTCTACTTTGCAGTAAAACAGACCAGTTTAAACCTACGCCCGCCTTTTTTCCTCGGCCAGGTGTAGTTTTGTAACTGAAAACTTTCACATATATCACAGAAATGCCTAAAGCTGAGATTGGACAGGTAAAAACTTTACTCTCCTCCTGGAGGAAAAAGTCCTTGACAGCAGAAATTAACTGCTATTTTGAGCACATCACTGAGTCTGGATCTTTATGTAACGCACAACAAGAACGCATTGTCATAATACCAAAAACACTCAATTCACAGACAAATGCCATGTATAAATGGGATGAATGGTTGTGAGTGACTTGTGACCAGAGGGCAGGAGGTCAAATTTCTACACCGGGAAATATTTGATTGTTGCCCTAAAGCCAGACACTTAACCCCAATATAGACGGAAGAGACAACATGCTCTCTTCTCTATGCTCCTGAGTTGGTTTGGCCTCACTACCTTACCCCGTTAAATCATATTAAATCACTTTATTGGTGTAATGGTATAAATGGGGTTTGAAGTTTACTAGCAATACTGAATATATTGCAAAGGGTGTACGTGTCAAACATATACATCCGTGTCTTACCGTCCAGGTTGCGGACTTGGCTGTGCTGGACTGTTGAAAGGACACGTCAAAGGTGTGTGGGCCAGCATAGTCTGTATTGGATGGGATGGCAGGTGATGGAGAAAGGGCCTCGAAGGTGGAACTGGGCTGGGCATAGGGTGATGGTGCCGTTACGTTGTTCTGAGCATGCTCGTTGTTGTAGGGGCTGGTGGAGGTGGAGCCACCATTTTGATCCATGCTGTTGAGAAGCCCCAGGCTTGTATACTGTGGCTAGAGGAAAAAACAGAGTATTTTCATCAGTATAAAATCTTTTCAAGTGTTTATGGTATTAGAGGTGTCATGCGAACAAAGACGCAATATTCATCAAAATATTAATGAGCTGTTGCCACAATACAGCTTCTTTTGATGTTAATACATCAGGCTATGATGTAATGGTGGGCTTAGAGAAACAGATGATGTGCATAACAGCCAGTGCTTGGCAAACTTAAATAAGTCAATGTATAGTATATGCAAGTCAAAGAGAATTACGAGCCAAGAGGTTATGCGCTTTATCAAATTGTTTATCAAATAGCCCTGCCTGTGTACACGTGTAAAGAAAGGCAGTGAATGTCTTTCTATGGCAACCACAGATATGTCAACCTTGACAGACGAGAAGGCTTACCAAAAAATACCGCATTATGTAAAAAGAAAATAATTTTAAGGATTTAAGAATTTGATTTATGTTGTCGCTCAGATGATTTTATCTAAAATTTAACACCATCTAAAGTATTGGAAATAAATGCAAGCTGTGATTATCCAAGACATTTAAAGTAGCCTAACAGGATTTTATGAAGTGTCAGTTAAGACAATCTTGATCCCAGTCAAATTTATTCTATAGGTGTGAAAATGTAGTTGTTTACAAAGTAAATAATTTATTATCATCAAGTAAGTTCTTAGCCTGTCTTATTTGCTATAAGGTTGTTGGTTAGGTCCATAGGAATCAATATAGACCGTAGTTGAACTGGAAGATGCAGTAATAACAAAGGAAGGTGGGTACAGCGGGGTCGTCAGTAAATGGGCGATACACAGTTCACACGGCTCCTGTTGCCTTGTTCCAGAGAGGCGCAGAGAGGAATTAAAATGACTGTCATTTGAGAGAAGGAAGAATGTTCTGGAGGTAAGCCAGCCTTCTCCAACCCCACTCCTCTAGTCCATTCCTTTCCATTTATATGCGCCACATTCCTGGATGAGGTGCCATGGTTGTATGACTCTTTAGACCGTCATTAATCTCAACCAAGTCCCTTGTTTATTTCAGGCATGGATGGAGACAGCTGTCCAGCTTGCACGCTTACCCTTTCTCTCTTTCCTGTCTCTTTCTCTTTCAAACACAAAATTCTCGCGGTGCTGATGGAGGCTCAGGTGAATCATCAGCAAAATATACAATAAACATTTTAAGGATGAAAAAAAAGTGAAGCCTTAATTATATATATAAAAAAACCTTTATTTAATCTATTATGTATTTTGTACACCTGCACGTCTCAGAGTGGGTCAGATCACTGACCTCAACAGACCTCTCTAACAGTGCCGTAGGGCATAAGAACAGAGGTGCCATTTGCAATGTACAGACAGGGGGTGTGTGTGTGTGTGTGTGTGTGTGTGTGTGTGTGTGTGCCACGAGTCTGCTCAGCCTTCTGGAAACAATGAGTCTCAGGCTTTTAAGTGCCTGTCTGAAGAAACAATAGACCAGGTCTATTGGAGTATGAAAAGAAGCGTATTGTAGAGCAGACGCACATACCCACACAAAGAGGACCCAAACACTAGAGTTGTACCCTCCAGCCTCAACTGCGCTTCTCAAACACACACGTCCTTTACAATAAAGCAATTAGGACATAATGGAATCTTTTAGAGACAGTAAGGCCATGTAAGTCAGTCTTTGTGTCTGATCCCACTAGGGAGGTGTAGGGCAGTGCGGCGTCTACTTAAAGCCATTAGTAGTACATTAGCATTTGTTTGAAATTTACTTGAACTAATCAGAAGAACAATTTGCATAAGCCTGTAAACTTAAAGGTAAAAAAGTAATGTACAGAGATTGTAAAGTACATAAAGGAATGCACTGGTAAATTAACATATTTCCATATATATATATATATATATATATATATATATATATATATATATATATATATATATAGTTTAACCTTAAGAGTGTCTATAGTAAAATGTTATGTTGTTTAAAAAAAAAAATCATATACTAAATCATCATTTGCAATTGCTCTATGACTCTATAGTGATATTTAGTTCTGTTAATAAAATGAAGGCAACATTTATGGCAAATTTTAGTGCAAAGTATGCTAAAGAAAGAACTATAGACAAAAAAATTAATCTAGTGCAACATTTAGTCCAACCTTTTGAGCATATTTAATTTTTCTCTATCACATTTTTAGCAAATACTATTCCTCCACAATACAACAACCATATAACAACTGCTTTAGCTGCTCTTAAAAATACCAGCCTGTTTATAGCCTCCTTGGAAAGTGAGCCTCTGGGATGTCAAGATGCTTAAGCAGAACCATAAATCAAATGACCATGATGCATCTTTTTTTAATAATACCAGTAGGAAAAAAGGTGTAGTAATAATAATGCAGGTGTAATCTGCAGTTACAATCAAAGACGATGCTTTTGAAATGTCAAAATATATCTAGATTTCCATGATCTTAATGTAATATAATAATAATACAAACACATGTAGAAAGTGTGACCAACACCAATGTCATGGGTTGGATTTCAAGGGATTGTAAGAATTTGCTTGGATAACAAGGTCTGCCAAATGCATAAATTTAATAATAATATATACAGCATATACCACTCTGTTGTGTTTACACATGGCTGTTTCTAAAAGCAAGCATAAAGTTAAATTTCTATAATTTTCTTATGTCAAGATAAAATAAAAAGGTTTCAGTTTGAGATCTGGATTGACAGTCTCAAAATCAATTCCATGGTAAAGCAGAGAACTGCAGTTGCATCTTGATGTATTCTAACAATGTGCTGCTGACAGATGTCAGCAGTGCCAGCATTATAGTTGATTTTCAACCTCGAATGCTACATGCCTTTGTTCCCGTTTCCACAAGATGAAGCCTAATGGCCAAAACCACTAAATTACTACTTCATTCTAACAACTACTTAAGTCTAGAGTTTGAGAGCAAAATGAGAGCTCCTAACTCAAGAGTAGTGACAGGAGCTGATGCTGCCCTGGCCTGGGGGGTGAAATGGCTGCCATTCCTGGGTGTGTTCCAGTGACCTGGGCAGTTTGTAACCCGGGATGGGTGTTGAGAACATCTGTGAGGCCTTGATGAGTGACCACAGGGGTAGAAAGCATTAAGCACTAAATTGGGGTGGGGTGGGGGTTAAGTGGGAGTGCTCTTGTTTTCTTCGCACTTCATACCCAGTGGGCTGGGCAGAGCAGATGATTGTATCTGTATCCACCACAGTTAAAACAATTACAATTCCTAGACTTCTCAGGTCCACTTTGATGAACGCATTCTTCAAAGAGACTCCAGAATCTATCAGTCAGACGAGCGGGAGTTTAACCTAAAGCCCTTTCGATAAGACAAAGATGGACATCTTTAGGGACAACCTGCTGCCAGAGAGCAAAACCAAACCTTAACATATAATTATTAAGTAATCGAACCTCACCGTCCAAAAACAGATGCAACAAATTCAGCATTTTTTTTTTTTCCAATTTGAACAATTATTTAAAACATTTGGAGAAAATCATCAAACTGCACCATCTTTATTTCTCAAATTCCTTGCACCTCCATGTCTCCTCTTACAACACAAAACATGCGTGTCTACGGACCCGTAACCCCTACCATGATTAAAGAGAGTGAGAAACAGAGCGTTTAAAAGCATTAATCAAAGCTGTGTGGGCAGTGGATTGGTTACCTAAAGCCAGCTTTAAAAGCACAAGAGGAGGGGGACCGGACTGTGTTTCTACCAACAGGTTTGTCTCTGAGCTAACGGTGTTGTGTTGACAACAGCTTTGTGCAAGAGAATGGCAGCACTGAAATCACAGTCTGAACTACCACCTGTCAGGAAAGAATGGGGGTGCTTTTAGACAACAAACACTGATCCGGCCGCTATCTTAGATGGCTTAGAACCCTCAAGATATAAACCTAAGTTGCATTATACTTTATACTGAAAGTTCTGTTTCCTGAAGGTTTTGACAACTTAAGACTTTGCTTTCAATTACTAAAAAAATAAAAAGCGCCAAAACAGTATTATTTTGGGGAAAGACATAAATGTGCATTCCATGTATCAGTGTTAGCGTATTGCTGCAGTTCAACAAAATACACTGAGAAATCTGATAGCGATCATCCATGGCAATTCGAAAACACATTAGCAACCCGACATGAAATTCGAGCTTAGCTGTGAAATCATGATCCTTTTGACACCTTACTCAATTATATGGGCTTAAAGTATTATTAATTGTTTTTTTTTATATATAGCCTTTTCTAATATAGCAGTGCAATGACTTAAATGCAATAGCACAAATTAAGTTAAAGAAAGGCTTTAGTGTATCTGCACATACCGATAAATGTATTTATATACACAGTTTGTAAACAAAGCTAAACATTCAATGAGTGATATTAAGCTTAAGTAAAAGTAGGCTGGCTCCATTAGTACTTTCTCAAAGCAAACTGCCCAATCGCAGCCTATTGTTCTATACAAACAAGATTATCAGTCTCACCGTCTCAGACAAATCCATTATTTGCCAAATACCTTGACTCAACCCATGAGCACCGTTCACCGTAGCAAACCATAAAAGCAATACACATTGATTTTTATCTGTACAGACACACGTCGGATTTTTCACACCCAAACATTGTTGTAAAATTCATTATCACAGTTCAAACCAATGACTTATTAAATGCAAACATTTGACTTTCTAAAGTGTCGGTACAAAACATTGGCGAACGTGCACAAAGTATTAGAAACTACGAAACTACGAAACAAAACGAATTAAGTTAAACAAATAAAAACTAATTCAAAAAGTGTCGGACTAGGAGCACAAATCAGAACATTTCCATAAGTAACAGCATTCCAACAAATGTTTTTAGTGAACACCGTAAGAGGTGAAAAAAATATGGTACACAATATATATCCCAAAGCCTTTACAAGGCCTACTTTTGATGCCACACTTGCCAGTTGCTCCAGAGGGTTCCCTGAGAACCCAGAATATAGAATGGGACCAAGTCAATCTCCAGATGGGCAGTGTTATCGCAAGGGCCTTACCTCACTGTATGATGTGGGAGGATTGGTCTCCAGGTACAACATATTGGCGCTGAGGTTGAGCAGTGCAGCCGCTGTTTGCTCCACAGGCTCCAGGATTCTAACCCCTTGTTTTTCTTCTTTTATCCCCTAAAAGTGTTATGCGGGCTACAGAAGTGAACGGGACAGGCTTAAAGTCTCTATAGGAATTCAATGGGATTGCCATATATACCAGGGACCTAGAGGGAGGTCCTGAGAAATTACCTGGCCAATACCTGAGTCCAATACCACACCCTACTTTTGGGAAGGTGTTGCCCGTCATCTGGCTCTTCCTTTAAGATTTAACCCTAAGAAGTTGCGAAGCACTAGACCTAGATGTTTTGCAAAGAAATAATTTAATTACTACTGTTTTTTCTTTTATTACATATCTAGAAAAGTTACATATCTAGTGTTTTTTAATGTATGAAGTGATTTTATTTCTACTTACTGTGTGACGATACAGGCAGTAAAACCTAAAAATTTTAGTCAAAAGGCATTCTATCAGGTCAGTCATTTAATTGACTTGATTCAATAATAAAACACACTTGAAATTAAAATCAAATAAATGACCTACAAACTAGATTTACTTAAAATAAATAGAATTTAAATAAATAGAAAACTTCATCGATAGCAGTATTTGTTGACATGATGAAATTTGTTGAAATGATGAATTTTAGGTAAATGACTTTGCACTGAAACATGGAGCCTCCAGAGACACAATTCTCTCTTGCTTTTGGAGGGAATCCTCTTTCCTACAATGACCTTAGAGCACTAAATTTTCTCCAGTAGCAGCATCCATAGCCCCTGTTTGCATAAGAATGAGCCCTCCCCAGCAGCCTCTAGCATGGCCCTATGACAGTCTCACGAAAAACAATAGGACTACAATTGACAGCTTGTATCTATCAGAGATGACTGGTGTAGATTTGTTTTGAATACACTAAAGGACAACCCACTTCTTTGTGAATATTGAAATGTCTTTATGTTAGATTCATGAGTTGATAAGAGATGCCATTAAATACCTTTTTACCGTTACTGTCACTAACGTGATTTTATGCACTACATAAATCATGAAACTTGTTACTCTACACTTTACATCTAATTCATGATATTTGCCCTGTAAATGATCAGATACTTCAGTAATTGGCACTAGGATAGAAACGATCGTGATAGAAACGATTTCCACCAATATAAAATACTTCAAAATACTTCAAAACAGTAGCTCGCACCTTCCTGGGGGTAGATGTTATTCAGAGCACTTTTGATTGGGGGGCAATTAGAGTTAGCTAAACAAACTTCTAATTACTTTAGAAAAACACTGCCTGAAAACAACAATAGGGGTTAAGGCCCTCACTGCAGTAGCGCCGAAATCAATGTGGACTTCTGCCGTCAGCTCAACCAAGGCTTTCTGTTCATTTAGCTAATTGTGGCAGAAGCATTGCAAAAGTCTGAAATAATTTTAAAAGACCAAAGCTAAATATTCTGTTTACTAACAATGCACAGTTGTCTATTACATTTGCTGTTAATTAAAAGTTCTAATAGAAAAAAAAAAAAAAAAAACTAGAAAATCTGCTAATTAAATATCCTGGAAGCAAAGCAGAGCTCCATCAATCTGTAATATGCAATGTTACAGAAATATACACCGTTTAAAGGTTTTAGGTTAGTATGATTTATTTAATTACATTTTTTAATGTTTATTCAGCGAGTGTAATAAAATGTAACAAAAAGTGACAGTAAACTATTTACAAAATATTTAAATTTTACAATGTTACAAAATGTCTATTTGAAATAAATTTGGTCTATTGAACTTTACTCAAAGAATGCTGAAAATTTTTTAAATTTTTTCCCAACAATGCTACTAGATGTTTCTTGAGCACGAAAAAAATATAAAATATATAAAATGATTTCTAAAGAACTACTTAAAGTCTGCTAAATTGCAACAACTAATTTTGTAACTAATGGACTTTGTGTAAAATTGTGCTGAAGTTCAACTACAGATAAACTAAAGTATATTTGATTGAGCTAAATTAGTACTATTGCAAGTATACTTTAAATATCCTGCATTTAAAAGACTGATAATATTCAAAGTAGATATGTTAATAATACATTTTATTCTTAAAATTAGGAAATGTGCTCAAGTAGCACTTCCAGTTTAATCATTTTTATATCAGTAAGTCTCAAGCAATGTGTCAGTACATTTTAATAGATTTGAACTATATTCAGTATGAAATGTTTTTTCAATATATTACTTTATCACATACAATGTTTACATTTACGACCAAATATGTGCAGACTTGGTAAAAGAAAGACTTCTTTAAAAAATAGAAAAAATGTTTTTGAAATTCTAGAACATTAGTCTGCAATTTCATTAGTACTATAATGGAAGCTTGTTTGTGCGGTCTGTATTTTTTATTAACAGATGTTATTATATAAAAAGTTTTTAAGTGCACTGTCTTGTAAGGCAACTCCTGGTAAAGAAGTTATTTATGTGTCCCGTGGGGGTCAGAGGTGACAGAATTAAGGGACAGCCTCAGGTGACAATAGTCATGGGTGCACAAAGGGCTGGACCCCTAAACCTGACCCACCTAACAATCACAAATTATACCACGGACTAGAGTCAGAAGCAGTAAGCTCCTAAAAAGATCTTGCTTTAGGGAGGCATGGCCATCAAAAAACACAGAATATGTACATTATATTTACTTAGATTATTAGACTGTTAGTTATCAACTGTATATGAAATTGCATGCATTTAAAAGATTTTTGAGGTATTACATTTAAATTTGGATTACATTTTTATTATTATTATTATTACTGTTATTAATATTTTTTGTCCCATCTACTTTTATTAAATAGCATCCTCTCCGAACCAATTTGAATAAAGATACTACTTGTCAAGTAATTTCTTATTTGTGTGAAAAAAAAAATGTCATATACACATGTATAACAATTAGGCTAAATTAGCCAACTGCTGTCAGACAATAAACGGGCTTTGCAAAAAGGTGGTGAACCTGACTGAAGCTTCCCGGTGGCTCAGACAAAGGATGCTGCACTTAGATCTATATGGACACTTAAAGGACTGTTTGGGCTTACAACTCTCGGATTAGAGCGGTGTCATATGTCAGTCGGCCAGTGTTTCGAGAGACACCTGTTCAAGAATCTCTGTATCAACCCTTCAATTGAGTAGTAAGAAGTTAAGAGGGGTAAGAAGCATCTTATTTTGCTTTATCTTTTTTTTTTATTCCCATTTTTTATTTTCATTTTATGGCTAGTGTTTTAAGTGACACCTGTCCAATAAAAAGAAGAAGTAATTGTTCTGGTTGTATGACAACAAATAATTCCCAGTATGTATAATGCAAAATAAATAATTACTAAATAATATTAATTACGATGATTTTTTCCTTTAATGAATTTACTTTTGAAAATCAAACGATGTGGGAATCTACTTTGACTGAGTTCACTAGCTGATGGGTAATGGTGCTATAGTTCAGGCTAATAAGCCGTTTGTGATGTCAAAGACTAAACACCTGTGCACATCAGAGAGCAAAAGTCAACACCTGTACTCTGAACTTTAGAATTGTTTTACAGCATAATTGGCACTAGTCCTCGCTATCCTGTTTTGATCCACGTCTAGTCTTCGAGGGATGTTTACATTCTGTTATTAGTTAAAAGTTATTTGCTTCAAATCATCATGATGTTTGACTTCAGTAAACGGTCTCCTCTTAGCTGCTGACAAACATTTTTAAGACAAAAAAAAAAAAAAAAAAAGAAGCCAACTCCTATACAATCGTACCACAAAGCAGAGCCTTTCAAACAAACCAGGTCAAAGGTAACTGCTGTATTTTTCAGTAAGACACCGAGGTGAGAGATATGGACTAATGTTTCTTACTTTGTATCGTATTTATATAGTGTTGGATAATTCTTACAAATACTTAACATGTTCTAATGCTTCAACGTATATTAGTTTAAGAGAAAACCAGGTAAAAAGAAGAGAGTGGAGAGGGAAAAGAAAGAAAGAAAGAAAGAGAGAGAAGCAAATGTTTAGATGGATTACTCTGTACCTTGCCAGTACTGTTTCATTTCGCTTGAGGCAAACTGGTGGGGTGAAGAGTCAGCAGTGATTTAGCAGTCGTGATTTAAACTGTGGAGTTAAATCTCAAATGAAGAGTGAAAAAGAATCACATTTAATGTACATTTTCACGATTTAGTTTTTTAGGAATTTGTTGTTGGGTTTTTTTTGCTTTAGTGATCTAAACTGAACGTGCATCAGCGCTATGAAAACTTTATATTAACAGACAAAAATATCCTTTATTTATGTATGTTCTTTGGGGAGCAATTTAAAGAAAGTACTAAATCACAAAATATTAAATAATTCGCAAGAAATGTTTAGGACAAAATATAAGATGAACAGTAGCTCTAGAGTGGATGGACGGCGGTAAGGAAGCACGCCTTAATTATGTGTTCCTGCCTAATGCTGAGTCAGGTTCTGCTTGAAAAGAACACTACAAATGACTAATCAAGGGCTAGGGCACAACACAGCCTAAGCAAACCATTGCCTCACCACCTCATGTATTCAAGGGCCAAATTATGTTGAATTCTTGCTGCTCAGCAACACCCAGATGCAAAAATGTACTCAACGCACAGCCGTTCTCTCTCAGACAGTCAGTACCTATAACTGAAACGGTTTGCAAAATATACAATCTGTTATTGTGTCACTTCATTTACTAAAAAAAAAAAAAAAAAAAATAACAGCAATGTGCACTCTACTAAAAATGTAAGCTACGCACATAAAATCCACCTCTGTCTAGTTAGTGTCAACCACAAAAAAATTAATGCAGCATATACATACAAAAAACAAAACCACACACTTTTAAACTGCAGTTTTGATGGTTGAGCATTACTATTTTGGATCGGGCTACACCAGGCTAAATGCCTTATGATTTTAATAAAATGTGGGAAATGAACACGCTTAGCATCTCCATCTCACCATGATATCAGCTGAGCTGTTTGATGTCAGGACACAAGCTTTCCTCGGTCACATTCCTCTATTCTACCTGACTCCACACCTCTCTTTCTCCTCCCCAACCCCCGATCTCACGCAGACAGAATAGGACGCAAGCCTCAGTCAGTCACAGCGGCAGGTGCTGCTCTAAATTGTTGCCCTGCAGCTACAGAGAAAGCAGACCTACCCAAGAAAGAGCAATTTCAGATTAAAACACAACACCCCTGCACAATACAAACACAGAGGACCCTGAGGGCGCTAAACAGTGCACATCATCCAATTAATGAGGGCGGCAAACCTTTTTTTGCTTTGTTCACCGAACACTCATAAGCTGGTTATTAGGAGCAAAAAGGAACATTCTGCCTCATTATTTTTGCCCAACGTTGCTTTGACCCCAACATTCCTCAAAATTCCTACAGAAGAAGCAAGCTGATTGACACGAGGGTTAGTAAATAGACAGTATTTTTTTACTTTTAAATGACTATCCCATGAATGGGACGGCAACTATGACCGCTTCCGTCTAAACGTTTGTTCCTCAAAGTTTAATGAGCATCACTGCGGCAAACGATTGGCAGGTTGCCACAGTTTTTCTAGGTTTTCGTTCAGTGCGAATGCTAGCTGGCAAGGGACGGATTGCTAGCGTGCCAGTGTTAGCGCACCACGCCCGATCTTTACTGCGAGGAAGATGGGGGCGGGTGGTGTTGTTTGGGGGGTATTAATCACCAGATCAAGAGAAAAGATAATCCCTTAGGGCCAGAGAAGCAAAGCGTTGCTCAGTCTCTCCCTTTTTTTCCCCATCTTTACTACCGGACAACTGCATTCCTTTGCTGGGAGGGGAGCCACAAAAACCTAATTCTCCTGCGCGCCCAGAGAAAACCGACAAGGCCTCAGCGTTACCTACAGGTCATACATTTAACGTCAAACTTTCCATTGCTCTTGTTGTGTATAAACACAATGTTAGAACTACGTGTTGACAGAATTGGCCAAAGGGATGCACAGAGCTTGCACGACCTACATCGAGTTTACGAATTAACAGTTGTTAAAACGGTTCACGAGAACAAATTTTAGAATTAGTCTGAACAAACAAATCATCTCTTGAGAAGACCATAGAAGGGGAAAATGCAAACTTACACCAAAAAAGAAATTGTCAGGTGTGTAGTCCTGTTGTAAATCTCCATCTTCATAATTCATTGATCCACTTTAGTCCCTTAGGTTTTTATGCACACCCAAAATCTTTTTCTTGCATGACACGATGCTACATCCGAAGCACTTCACACAGGACGTTCCATTGCAGCACGGCAAGGCTATCGTCATCAGGACTTTATATTTAGCATGTTCATCCGGACCTGGACGAACATTTTGTTGCCACCAAAACTATCCAGAATGACCAGGGAAAACCCATAAACACCCCCAACAAACAGTAACACTCCCACATGCATGTGCAAGGTAACTGTTTTTGCTGGGGCTTACCACTAAATTCCCCACTACTGAAATTATTCACTTGAGTGATCGCACTAAAGAAACGCACTAAAGAAGTTTCATGAGTGATAATATAATTGTGGTACTTTACGAATTACTTACGTTTAAAAATGTCTGACTGCTGTTCAATATTTAAAAGCAAATTAGAAAAACAAAAACAAAAAAAAAATTTAAGGTACTGAAACAACTGGACCGATAAATCACAGAGATTCACACGGTTATTGCTGTACGAAAAATCTAGTTATCTATTGCTACCATCAACAAACTGAGACCATTCAGTGGGAGGTTTAAAAAAAAAAAATCCCCATGTACATTTACTTTAAAATTTGTGGGGGATTTTCACAGAATTCATCAATTAAATGCTTGAGAACTGTAAGTAGTAGGAAAACAAATATTATAAAATATTCAATATTAATTTGTTCATATTAAAATTTGAAAGTTTTATGCTATGTGAAGGTACAATAATGGTATATTTATAAAACACCTAGAGTCTAGAGGGCTGTTAATGTGTGTACACTGAGATCACTAATGCATTATATTGGAGGTATATATTTGGCAGATAGTTTGATTCAATAAGTTGGTAAGGATCTGCTTTGGCTCCTTTAAAAAAAAACAAAAAAACAAACTAAAATTAATATTTCAAGATAGTATATTCATTCAAGAAGTTCAGACCTTGCATTCTGCATAATCTGCCATCTTGAAATGTGTCAAGAACTGAGTACCACAGTAATTCCTCAGACCTCTGTGACACTGCAATATCTGAGGTTGTTACTGCACATTGGTGCGATTTTTAAACGTGAAATTGTGTGATAATCTGTTTGGGATGCGTTTAGCGAAAAAGTACTCACTGTAAGGGGCTCCTCAGGCCCACGCATCGTGATGCAGTCCATACTAATCTGTATGGTATTGGATGCTGATCCAACTGCAGAGCCCTCAGAAAAGTTGAGCTCGATAGGCTGCATTGAATGTAGCGCAGACCTAGAACAGAGACCAAACCAGACCAAAACCGGCTTTTTATTTATTTACTCTTATTAAGATTAAGAAATTAAAAAATAAAAATAAAAAAATGTGTTAAAATGTCATCCAATAAATGGGAGACTGCTTATACAATAATAAATGATGCTCAAACAGTTCACAAACTGAATTGAACACGAAAGTAGAACGTCCAAAGTTGTATTTTCTTAGAAGACACATTTCAATAATTTAATCTATTGTTTTTGGGGTTTTTTAACAGTACTTATATTCAAATTGTAAGGTACTTCGTAACTCACTGGTCCAGCATCTCCAGCAGCTGGTTGAGGACGTCTTGTCCGAGGATATCCGTACCCTGGGAGCCCTGGCCTTGTGACATGGAGGCCAGGAAAGAACCTTCAGCCCATGAAAGACAGGCTGCTGCTGGCTCTCTGAGTCTAAAGAGATGGAAACAAAATTCAGCAAAAAGTGTATCAGACCACAGTTTTTATGTAAAATGTTTCTCAGGTGATTACATTTTTTTCAATTCTCTAAAGAAGACACAGGTGTTGGTTGTACCATGCAAAAGTCACGTCCAGGGTTTTGGAGAGTGTTGTGGGTGGTTTCCAGAGTGTTAAAATATAGTTGCTATGGTTTTCGAAATGGCTTCTAAGGATTTTGCCAGGTTTTCAATCATTTTAGACAGTATCTTCAGGTTACTTACTGGTTATTTTCATATTACTGAGATAGTATTATAGTTTTTATTATATTTCAAGTAACCTGCGTTTAAGTCATTTTAAGTTATTTTAATGTTTTTATAATAATGGTTATTTTCTATAAATAGTAACTTTTTTAAAATTCATTTTTATTTTAAGTTTAGTTATGAATAATTGTAATAATTTTAGTTATTATTAAAAATTAGAAATGCTTGATAACTGCATTTTAAACATTGTAGTTTTATTTTAGTCAACATTTATTTCAAATAAGAAAAAATGCCTTTAATTGCTTTTAGTTAACCACAACAACCCTGCTTGCTAGCTCTGAGTTTAACTCAGTCTATAACTCCTTTAAGGCAAAAATAAATAAATAACTAAATCATTTATATCGTCGAATGTCAAGGAGTTACCAAAAATCATCCTGACTGTGAGAAACAGAAACAGTGATGAGACCAGCAATACTGCTAATTACAGTAACAACCGTCTCAAACTTAATTCTCATTTAGGAAACCGATACAGTATTCATTACCCTTTTAATGGTGGAAAGGTACTGCACCCATTCGGAATGTAAAAACACAAGCCATTCTTAATTGCCTCTGCCCCCACAAAGGCCATGCTCTGCGCCTGTCTAATGCAACACCAATAACCAGTGTTAACATGACATTTAGGAGCAGTAGAGAGAATAAGACTGTCAGTGAAAACACGATGACCCTCTCCATCTGAAACATGACACCAAGCCAGAGCCCAGCGTCTCATTGTTCCTGCTGAGGAGCAGCACACGCTGACGACCAAGCAGAGCGGAATTCCCCCTCGCTGTCTATATGATAGCAACACCACCGCTATGCAGCATTCGGAATGTGTGTGGCTGAACTGGGCTTGGCTGTGGATGGGGGTTGAAGGTAGTAAATGTATGTATATGTGTGTGTGTGTGTGTGTGTGTGTGTGTGTGTGTGTGTGTGTGTGAGAGAGAGAGAGTCTGGGAGTTGGGGTGTCAACCCATAATCTAACGTTGGCACTCGGGTGTGGGGCCGGAATTCCCCTACATTCTGTGAGGTGGGGAGATATTAATATACTAAGCTATGTAGGCATGCCTAATAAATGCTGAATGCTTTAAGGTCGAAGGATGTCAGATTACTGTATCCTAGACAGATACACAAAGCAACACTCGTCTTTGATATCACTGTAAAATGACACTTCCCTACCAGCCTTTGAAGATAAACTAGTTTTTAGTATTTAAAGGGAAAGTTCACCCAAAAAAATGTAAATAATGCTGTCATTTATTCAGCCTCAAGTTGTTCCAAACCCATATGAGTTTTGAACTAAAGAACTTTACTTTGGAATTTGATTCGACAAAAATCCCACGCAAAATAAATAATACAATTGGTGAACTTTAAACTGACAAAATTATTTCCTATCTTTACAAAATAAGTTATTTTGAAAAACATAGATAAACAGAAACCTATGGAAAAAAAATACCATCTAAGTCAATGGCTACCATAAACTGTTGATTACCAATATTCTTCATAATAAGGACAGACAAGTTTGAATCAACATAAGGGTTAGAAATTAACAGTCTGTTAATTTTTGTTTGAACTCTCTCTTTCTCCTAATGAACATGGTTTTTACGCACAATATATTTAGAATATCAGTTTGTGAGTAATGAATTTTAACTAAACATCTTTTATGAAGATGACAGAAATGATTGCAGGTTTGGAATTATACTAAATGTCTAATTTCTGGAGAGAATTTTAATTTTTGGGTGAACTGTCCGTTTAAATGACAAAATGCATGCTCGCTTTTTACAATATGACAAAACCTATTGAAACTGCGCCCATTTCCCAAAGGAAGAAAATAGGAGGTTCAAAAAGGCATTTGGAATTTAGCTTCAATACCATGAAAAATTCCTCTTTTCCATTTCTTTCCATGGGTTCCCCAAACACATCTCTTTAGAAGAAAAGGGTATATACTCTTTTTGTCTTTGTTCAGCAGAAGAGGTGTGGCACAAAGTGAATGCTAGAGTTGAATTACTGGGACAACGGTGTGCTGCCAGGCCTGTCACTGGGGATAAAAGCTTTTTCAACCCTAATGTTTACTTTAAGCCTCATAGATATTGTCATTTGGCACACTGGAAGACGCATAAATGCCAAGCCCAATGCGTCAATTGTCTTGGTGTGTCCACAGGTCCATACCTTAGCATTCCTACTTCCCACTGCAAGATACAAATCTAAACGCCACTTCATTTTACACTGCGAACAAGACAGTCTGAGGGGCTTTTAAGGGAGTAAGCAAATACAAAATAAAAGCTGGGGCCTAATTTACTGACAGCTGATCATACAGTTAGTTACAAGTACAATAAAAAAAAGGTGCTATGGAGAACAACGGGGTACTTATTTATTGGATGTCATGGTGGGACCTTGACAATAAAAAGAACTGGGTATAACTCTTGATTTGATTACAACCTTTTGCCATTTTTGCATGGTTTTATAGATGCTAAAAAGTTATAAGCACCATAAGAATACGCATCTGGGAAAAAAGGTAAATAATCTACTAAAAAGATAAGAAAAAGCTATTTAAAGATTTTCTTGCCATTCAAGATTTTCTACGCAGAACTCAATTGCGCCATCACAAACAAGCAGCATCACTCCATCCCTGTAGATCATATTTTTAGATTTGGCTGGTTTACTTTTGAAATTTTTATGCTGAAACAATCCCTCTAAACAAGAATGCACTGATTCTGACAGGTGCCGATATTAATATTATATACTATCAAACTAAAACAAAAGTAAAACAAATGACCATAACAATATTAATGAATACCATAAAAAAAGTATTGTCATTTTTAAAATTTAAAGTATAACCTTGTTATCAAATTCATGTTTTTAAAGATTAAAAGGATTGTTTAATAATGTTGTACAATAATGCAAAAGAGAGAGTCTCACTGTAAGGAGCTACAGGTATTAATTTTGCGTTCCCTGACATGCTTTTCTTTTCTCTTTGCTTTTCTGTGCTCTTTTTTTATTCTTAAAAACAGGCAGCCATTGACTATAATTTTTCCAGTGAACACTATTTTAGTTTAGTTCAAGGGAAAAAGTCACCTACATCTTGGATGGCCTGAGGGTGAGCAAATTAACAGCAAATGAACATTTTTGAGTGACCTATCCCTCTAATTCTAATTGAAATTATGTAAACAATACCATATTTATTACATAACATTTTAATATTCCTGGCACTTAAAAGTGCTCACTGAAAAGCTCTATAAACAACTCTGTAAGAACTGTAAGGCAGCGGAAGCAACATAAAGTGTTTATGTCACAGGGGTATGTCATCTATATCACATATCATGCAAGACTTTCATTTATAGTTCTCTGAGAGTGCTAAATGGCTCTACAATTGTCAGTACGCTTAGATTTAGCTTTTGCTATCGCACTCAACAAAACCACAAAACAAGATACTACTTCTCTTATGTCAGAGAATGTAGTGGCTAATAACTTACACAAGGTTCAGCAGCTCTCTGTATATAGATTACGTGTTTCTCTCTCTCATTGATATGTTATTGCATTTAATATTGTCAACATTACAGGTTGGTGAGAGCATGACTACTATATAGGTCTTCAGCAGGTGCTGAGTGGCTGCTGTCTCAGGTCACACATTGCGACAGGACATGTTTCAGATCCCTGGCTGAGAACCGAGAGCTGGGTTGACAACCCTAGTGTCATGACATCATCATCATCATCATCATCATCAAACCTGTGCCAGGAGATTTATCCAATTAAAGTCGAGTGAGGATGCAAGCCCATCAAAAGGTCAGAAAACGAAGGACGAGCGGATGCAAGACAGCAAATAGAAATACAATATGGTTGACAGATTTTCAGCCAAGAATGACATCATGGTCCCACAAAAGGCGCAGCACCCATGCGTGAAAATATCCAGCTTTGATTTACACCCACAGATATGACAGGTGAAGTATATGGGCAGATTTCTGATGAAGTGGGAATGGCCGTTTCAATTAAACGTCTAGATATTTTATGGTCGCTTATTAATTGGATCGAATCTAAAAGCCTGATAAAACAAACAGTGCAACCTGAGAATGAGTAATTCTAGAGTCATTCTCCGTCAAATTACCGAAGCCTAAACAAGCTCAGATTTCCTCTGAATTCTGGTTTAACACTCTTGCTGCCACATCTGTCATTATCTCAAATCAGTCATAACATTCCGCAATTTAGCCAAAAAAAAAATCTTGCTTTTCCTCATAGCGGGTAACAAACAACAAAAAAAGTAGGGGAGACAAAAAAAGGCCCCTTTTCCATTCCTCTAAAAATGGCATAAACTTCTTGGTGACAATAGTCAACTTTATTTTTCATTGCGGATATGTGTAGGGTGGGCTTCGGCTCTAGTGGTAGCTTCTTTGGAAGCTGTGGGTGGGTGTCTGGTTACTGGGGGAGTTATGCATTCTGCCTGAGGGAGAGGCTGCACTGTGTCCACTTAAACACAGACCAGGCCCCTCGCAGACAAGACGGGGTCAAAAGTCGCAGCTTAACAGGGCTGCCCATTGTCTCCTGACAGGTTGGGCACATCCAGCGATGAAAATGCAATCAAAACAAACAGAGCCCCGCAATCTGGGGAGACAAGTGAGAGGGGCTTCTCCGCTATCTTCATTAATCAGAGGCCAGGGAACGTTCAAAGGGATCTGCCGACCCTTCCCTCATCCCTCAAACCCGGGGCTGCAGGATGGACATGGTGGCTCAGACAAAAGAATGGTGGCCCCTATGATTTCTCCTCCATTTAGACGCACGCTTTCACTGTGAATGGCCCCAAATTCTGTATAATGTGGCAAAGGACTGAACTGTCCCAAAGTTATACAATTTCATATGGATTTATTTCACTTGGCACTCGTTATATATTCATTTTTAGATTTGTCTGCAAGCCAAAAAGGAATAGCCATGTATTTAAAAAAAAAAGATATGAATCAATTTTTAAATAAATGTTCACTGTTGTTTGTAAGAAACACACAATCAGATGTTCAAATTGCATTATTAATGTAAATATGTCAAGTATGCTTTTTCCTGACAGAACAGATATAGCACATGTAAATGAGTAAACAGGTGCTTGACAATATGATTTAAATGTTTGGCAATTAATTACTACTCTATCACAAAATCTAAACTGCATTTTCATCCCTTTTGATTTATCTCATTTTGTAGGATTCTTAAAAAAAAAAAAAAAAAAAAAAAACGAGCATTTGATTTCAAAGGAAACACGTGTTGATTTTATTTTGAGAACCTCTGTTGATGTTATTTTTACTCTTTACACGTCTGTTTCTGCTCTTTTGTGGTGTAGATTAGACCGACTGATAGCTGTTGGATAAGTCACACAAATGACCGTCTCTGCAGGTATACCCACATGCGCTCATAGGCTAAGACCTAACAACATAGAGGTAAGTGAGGCCGGTGGATGTCATGAAGGGATATATTAGGGTAACGGTAAGGTTTTACATCAATTACAAGTTCTCTCTGCTTTTGTTGGTTTGAAACTTTACATTAGTAGATCTTTTTGTGTGTGAATTGCATTAATTTAGCAAAATTCCCAAAATGTTGTTGGGAAAACAAATGAACATTGTGTAAAACCAAACTAGCATTCAGTCAAGGATAAAAACAAGGGCATATTAACCAAAATCAACATAGAGCTTTATTAAAATTAAAACTGCGTTAATTGTAACAACAAATCCAACTCTGTAAGGGTAGGTAAAAGTTTTAATTTATTCATTTCTGTTTTTTTATTAGACTTTTTACATGCCTACTCGGAAAAAACTAGCACCTTTTGTTATTCCCCCATCAGCTGAAATGTACACAATGTACGCATTACCAATATTTTGTGCATTTAAACAATATATTTTTTGACAGTTTTACAGACCTGATAATAATCAGACATGAACAAGCATTCTTTTCCCCACCATACCCTCTTATTACTATACACATACAAAATTTACCTGAGAGCTTGCTAAGGAAAGCTGGTATTTAAAAATGCATGTAGTGTATGAAACTGCTATTTCAATTGCCTTTTTAAAGAGGTGCCAATACTCTATTGAAACGGAATACTACATTAGAACATCATTAACGATACAAGCATGAGAATTGAATCCCTAGCTATTAATACGGCTTTATTTAGATTTGAACTCTGTTCAAATCCACAAAAACAAATGTCCAGTAGCAAGTGCATGAAGAGCTAATGAACAAACAAGCTGAGGGTCGAGTATCCAGTTCACCTTAAACTGCACAAAATTCTTTCTTTGTCGCCATAAGAACACCGCACCTATAAATATCATAGCCAGGCAACAGCTGGAGAACCAGACACAACTGTTAGCACCTCTAGCATGTCTCAGGCCAGACAGAAACTCTTTAATGAGCGGAATAAGAACAAACACACTGTTCTGGACCATAGAAACAGGCAGGCATTGCTTTGCAATATGCGCTCGTATCCATTTACAAATCAAGCAACTAAATAAAACCACATGCACCATGTGTGCATGCCCAAGTAAGTGGTCAAGACAAACCTAGTGACCCTACAAATGGGGTTTCAGAACTGGCCAACAAACTGTAACTGCCGTCTTACCGTTGAAAAGCTCGCTCTGGGCAGAACTGTACTGCTGCATAAGGAGAGGTCATACTGCCAGACTGGGGTCTTTACTGAGGTCGTCAAGGTTATCGCCAAGTGGCCCAAGCACATGTATTACAGCAGATCTGGAGTTACAAATAAATGAAAAACATGAAAAACAAACAAAAAAGAAACTCTGAGGCAGATTAAAGTGCTAGAAGGTCAAGTGCACAGGAGTGAATCAAGTGTGGAGGATGTTTTAATTTTGGTTTAATCTTTCTACAGCACACAAGCAAAGGGGCGGCGTCAATGCCAACATGCTGACCAATCCCTGACAACAACTGGACATGGTATCATACCCCTTCAGTTGCTAGGATATAGATATTAAGCAACAACCCCCACCCATTCCATTTCTGGTCCATGTCCCCAGTGATGTCTGTCTAAGCACTAACCTGAAAAGCACATTCCGCCGTTCATTTGCTGGCTTCAGTTTGTATCCAGAATCCCAGGAGCTTTCAGCTATGTGTGGTGATTGCATCACACCAGCCGCTTAGTTCTATTTTAACCCCAACCAGGTGAAAAAGATGTCACATCAAATAGCCCTCAGTGACCACGATGGTTTCCTGAACTGTCAATAGGGCTGAAACTCCGTGTTAGACGTTTATCGCCTTGCACCCCTCCATCCGCTAACATGCAGAGTAAGCGCCTGTGACAAGACAGACTAATCTTAATTGGCAGATTCCTGCTGTTATAAAACCAACAAACAGAAGCTCTCCTCTTGATGTCAACTTGTTGAATTTCATTGAATTAAATTAACCTATCCTTTTGTCTTCTCCGAAGATGACATATGACGGGATTCCAAAAATAAAAAGGCATCAATGTGTTGAGCAGAATTCATTGAAAAATCGCACCTCATTTACGTCTGCTGACGGTATCATCCGGAGGCTGTAAACTTAGAGGTGTTTTGCGGTTTTTAGGGGTTGAATTGCAGATGAATCAGAGGTTTAAAATAAAGGGGAGGTCACAGAGGGGAGAAGGATAATAAATAGATGCTGGGTATCCGGGGAACACGATCCGGTGTGCCGGACTTTTGTACCTTTAAAGAGAGCCTCAGTCAAGTGTCATCCTTCGTCTATCCTATGCCACCACCCATAATGCACCATAAAGGGACACTTTATAATAGGGACACTACTGAGTTCAAGACGTGGACGTTTACATGCACGTGTACGCGAGTACTCATTCGCAACCCAGTTTACTAATGTCTCATATTTCAACAAAAGTGGAAAATGAAAGATAAAATCTAGTCTTGTCTGTTACGAAAATTGGTGTTCCATACAAAAAAATAACCAGAGCTGATAACAGGGTTGTATTACCCAATAACCAATGCTGTTTAAATTTTCATCAGATAGACCGAATATTTAAAAAATGTTCTTTTTGACTGTAAATATCCCTATATATCTAGCCACCATGTCCTTTACCCATGCCAAAGCAGCAAGTTATTTTAGAGCAACCCCCCTACACACACCCAGCACACAGTTAGACACACACACTGCACACACCCAGGCAGATAACTTTACAAACATCTGCAAATTGTGGGTCCTCATTTTGCCATTCCTGAACAGAATCCAACTTAAACGACATGTTTTGCTCTGCTGTACTTGGCTTTAGTTTATTGGGGGTGACAGATTCCCACATATCCACAGCCGAAGTGAAAATACTTTTAACTTAATTATCAATGGATACAATCCTAGTTATTATAGACTTCTGCTGTGAACTGGATGAACATGAACTAAATGCATTCGAGGAGCGCTTCCTGCACCTCTTTTAGGAGGCAGAATCTTAGTGCACATGGGTTGTGAATGTGAGCTTGCAATCGGATTAGATAAAAAAACAAACATGTAAGTGACATGTCAAGTGTTGTCTAAGTCAGAAACAAGCTAGTTCTGATGCTAGAACGATGAATTCTTTGCTGGATGAACGAACAGTAACTGAATCCGCATCTGACTCACCGACTAAATGTCAAGTACTTGTCTGTTTCAGAATGAAGTACATTTTGTTTGCATAAGGTTGTGAAACTAGAATCCGTGTAATATATAGACTACATACTGATTAAAAGGTGGACAGGGCCTCCCATGAAATACCAGCTGTGTAAATCAAAGACTGGTATTGTTGTATGCAGGTGTTTACCAAGATAATAACATGCGTCAACAAATTTGATTTTGGTAAAGATCAAAGATTTTGAAATATTCTGCCAGTGTCAGCAGGTAATAGTTGTCTTAAGGAGTTGCAGAATCACGTCATTTTTACAAACACACAATTGTTACAAAGCCGTGCAAACCCCAGAGCACTCTTTTATAGCTGTGTTCAACTGGATACACCCTGAGGTTTGCTAAATTGTTCTCAAAAACTACATAAAAGAAAAAAAAAAAGAATTGAAATCTCACTTGCATACATTTAACAAAACGGTTTCTCAAGACAGATACACACACATTATATTGCATAATGCACATTTGCTTGTAGGTATCAAAAACATTTTTTCCAGTTTTGTTGTGAAATATGTTTTGCAACGCAGTCTTAACATGCTGCTCAACGTGTAATGCAAATGCCCCTCTAATTAGTGGGGTTGTTACTGTATAATTTAGTTCTGATGGTGTGTGTGAAGTTACCAAAGAAGCGTTTTTTTTTGTGTGTGTGTGTGTGTGTGTGTGTGTGAGTTAAGGACTGAGAATGTCTTATTTTAAATGAGATAGTGGTGTACAGTTTCTGGACAAGTATTTATTTTTTAATCATGTGAACAAACCAAATGTTTTTGAATGCTTGAATCTGGAGTATGTGTGGAGTAACAACACCATATCTGTGGTTAAACATGGAGGTAGACCAGTTGTATAATGAGGGTTCTTTGCTGTAACAGGAAGTAGAAATCTTGACATAATGGATTCTTTGAAGTATCAGGCCAAGATTCTGATTCCTGTGGTGCATGAGCTGAGGCCGATGATCAGCGGGCCGATCATCCCAAGCTAATACATCTAAATCTACTGAAGCTGGGTCATAGAATATTCTAGAGGAGCCCGTTCAGTTTTCAGTTTTAAATATCATTAAAAAAATATATATGGTAGAATTTGAAGAAAGCAGTGGCCACATTAAAACCAAAGATCATTAGTTTAAAGTGAGGAATGGGCCAAGATCCCAGTGGAGAAGTCTTTTAGACGGGGATCTCTGACCCTGCTCTTCCTGGATAGCTGCCAGGCACATTTCAGCCCAAATCAGATTTCAACCCCAATCAAACACACTCAAACCAAAATGTACAAATAAGGTGTTCAGAGTTATTGATAATTACAAGCCGGTATGTTGGAGCAGGGCTGGACATGAAATCTGCAAGGGGTATTCCAAAAAGCAGGTTATGTGACAATTCTGGTAAGTTTAAGGGTAAGTATGAGGATAAGCTTTCAGTTTCTAAAACAGAGGCATGCAAGCAGCCGCAAAAAAAAAAAAAAAAAAGAATCAAAAATACAATTGTTAACTCTATCATTATCCTAAATTTATAACATTTTTCAGAAATACTGTTTGTTTCCTTGCAATGTTTTAATAATAATTTTATTAGATGTACTAATATTACATTAATTCGATCACAGTTTCTTCAAGTTAAGTCAAACATTTATTTCGACAGGTTGCTGTCAAAACTTTTTCCTTTTTTGTATATGACTTTTTTTTCCTATTTTTCTCTCTCAAAAGAAATGGTAAATTTCTCATGAAGTGACTCAGCAGTTCCAAACATTATATACGTGTGTGTGTGTGTGTATGTGCGTTTACACACATACATGCACACACACACACATTTGTTCTGAGAAAAATTCCAGCAGCAAATATTTACAGAAGCCACTTGGTTAGTTTTTTTTTTTACGATAAATGTACATTTCTGTACTATTATTCTGTAAGTATTATTAGGCTTCTGTCTATGAAAAGATCATTTTGCGTAATGCATACAGCATCTTCACCAAAAATTTCACCATTTATTTCTGGCCAAATTGTGGACTAAGCTCTGTAGTGATTACCACCCCTGTTCTCCAAGCAATATAACATACAACAACATAACATTACTAACATGATCTCTGGGTGAGTGCAGGTGATATTGCAGATGACACATGAAACCCTTACATCACTGCAGTGTTAATTGCTCTTAAAATGCAGACACTGAATGTTAGTCACTCCATCCCCATTACTTCATATGAAATACACATCCTCATTTAGGGCCTAGTGGTTACGTCAGTCTCTACAGTGGGCCGTGTGGCCGGTGTCCAATCCCACATCACTAATGCGCTGATTATCTCTTCGCGGTGTAGCTCGCGGTGTAACGCTGGCTCGGTCTGCAGGGTTAAGCCCATGTTAATCTGCACTTGCATAGGTGGGTTAAAAGTAGTTGTTTATAAGGCAATGACTGAAGCACATGCAACTTTAAGTACATCATCCCCCTTAATTCATCTTCGTGCCTTTATCTTCCTTTATGCATCGCGGTACGCCGGTTCACGCCGCCTATTACTGTCCTGCCCTTGCATACGCCACCGAGCAGTTGTCAGGGGGCAGCTGGTGAGGACGCTCTTCAACACGAGGTCAAGCGTACACTGCGTGGGATGCACATACGCCGGCCCCTCTGTGCAGGGGTCAAGCGTATGCGTGTGTGTCTGTATTGCCCGCTGTGACTAATGGTGGGGGTATCCACATGAGTCAGAGGGACCGGTGTCCAGTACAGTGTTTGAGAGGTGATAATTCATGGAGTACAGGGGCTTCTGAACAACTACAAAACTGCCCGGCAACTCACCAGTGTTTACAAGAGCCCTTCACATTAAACTTGAAGAAGGATCACTCCTTTAAAGATCGAAATAAAGAGTGAAATAATCCACTTGCTGCCTAGTTAACACGGCTGTTATATAGATCATCACAATGGGGCACTATAAAAAAAAAAAAAAAAAAAAAAAAAAAAAAAAGACGCAACAAAACTTGAAGAGCTACTTAAATGTTATCAATCCACTTGTTTCATGCAACTTATTCTTGGCCTTATAAATGGAATTAAACTTTGTTTATTAATTTAAAGCTGCAGTCTGTAATATTTGGCGCTCTTCATTTTAGCCGGAACTACTTCTTTGTTTATGTCTATGACGAATCACGCAGGTAGCGGACTACTCTGCAGCGGTACCTACCCAAACCAGTATAAATAGTCAGAATAAATTAACTCATTATAGGTGTAACTTAGTGATTCAGGCCAAGCCGTAAAAAACGTTCGGAAATGGATTCATGGTGTACTTGCATATTATATTAATTTTGTACATTTTCAATACAAAAAAAAAAAGTTACGGATAGCAGCTTCAAGTTACTACATTACTCTAAATATTTCATGTGGTACCATAGGGAGTATAAGTTTCAAATATAAACAAATATTTTCATTACCCCATGAATAGCCTATAGCCGAGTGTGCATCAATTTTTTCCAAGCATATTTTAAAATGTCTTTTATGATGTTTTCTCTAAATTACATTTATTAAAAATAATGAATTGTTCATTTGCACATATCATGCATTGTACAACCAGAACTACGATCTGGACAGTCATAAATCACCCTTTTTTTATGCCCCTAGCCAAATACAAATATTCATTTTTAAAAAAAAAAAAAATTCAAATTAAAAAAACCCAAACACCTTCACTTCTCACATAGGTCATTAAAGAAATAATACTTTCCTGCACCTTGTTATTGTTGTAAGTAGAAAACAGTAGACAAAGACAAATACTTTCCCACGTTGTGAATCACACTATACTACCCTTAGCTCACTTTTGTCACAGTGACTTCCCCACCTAAAATCAGTTGTGTCACCATTCATGGGAAAATTCACGTTGCTTGTGGCAAAGTGCAAAAGGCGAAATGCCAAATTCGAATCATCCAGTATGACAGCTTTTGGTGGGAACCTTTTTTTTTTTTTTTTTTAATATATCCTCTGTCGCATTATTAATGACAAACAGGTTTGGGATTATTGCTCAGAATTATTCATATCTAGTAAAAGCTGTCGGTCCACAAACAAAACTAATAATTTGTTTTGTTATTCATGTTGCACCAGCTGCAAAACATGTAACCCTTCCTGAATTGTTTAACAGAGTTTTTACGCAACGCACTTTTCTGGCTTTCCCTTGAGAAAACTAATTATCATGTCAATGTATTCCAGACAATATCCACAGGTTACCCAAGCAACATTTACTTCAATTGCAAAGCAGTTTTTTGTTTAAAAAGGCTTAAAAAAAAAAAAAAAAAAACACACCTCTCCACTGGTCACATAAAAAAGTGGAGCATACATTGACATGGGTAAGTCACAGTTCTTGTTTAAACAGGTTTTTCTGGACTTTGTTTTTTTCCTTACCTCTCAAGTACATAACCGTTTCATTTACAGACAGAAAATACTCAGTAAACATGACAAAGTTCATAACAGCATAGTTGTCCAAAACAACAACAGTGATTTCAAGCCTCAGATCTCAAGCCTCGTTAGCGCCGCCTGGGTAATAAACACTGCTGAGATGTCATCAGATCTGTTTTTATGACACAAACTTCTCGACGAAAGGAGGACGTATATATAAACAGCATAATATTAAAAGCAAGAATCAACGAGCATCATGTCGCTCTGCAGATCTTCTTCTAAAATGAGCATTTTTCTCATGCTCAGCTATTTAAATGGAATGATAAAGAAAAGAACCACTGCAGTAAAATGACTTAATCTGATATAAATGATAAAATGCCTAATAAAAACGCTCATCTTGGAGAAATTTCAATTGACAGGTTTTTGCATCTGAACTCTTCATATTATATTCACGTGTTATGTTTGCGCGTTTTCTGATGTTCATGAGTCCCTTGTTGGTCCCAAGCCATTCAACTGCCTGCTGTTCTTCAGAACAATCCTTCAGCTCCTGCACGTTCTTTGGTTTTCCAGCATCTTCTGCATATTTCAAACCTTCCCAAAAGTGACTGCATGATTTTAAGATTCATATTTTCATACGGAGGACAACCGAGGGACTCATACACAGCTATTACAAAAGAAAAGAAAATGCTCAAGAAGGCAACACAACGGGGGAATGTAACTTTTTGAACAGAATGATGATGTGTACATTCGTCTCGGTTTGTTTAACGAACAACACATCGCACTGGGCTTCAGAAGTCACATAAGTACATGTTTCCCAGAAGACAGATTTTAAAATGTTTACACCCCTGTGTCTTAATGCATTGTGTGTTATTCTTGAGAATCAGTACATTTAGTACTTCTGCATGAATCTCTCAAAGGTGGGATTCAAAACGATAAAGTCAATGTTGGAAAGTGTTCAAATACAAGACATTCGAAAACCAAAGAATGTGCGGGAGCTGGAGAATTTTTCTGAAGAACAGCAGACAGTGGGACTCATGAACAACCATCACAAAATACAAAAACACTTGCAGAAAGTTACACATAGTATTAAGATGCACTTTTGAACGGGGTCATTTTTATCAATTCAGTTATTATTTTGTCTTGTGGAGTACATGTAAACATCTGTTAAGTGAAATAGCTAATTAAGGAGTACTGGGGAAAAAAATAGGTTTCTTGATCCTTCTTCGCTTTAAATTATTAATATGTATGCAAAGTTATGCGCACAACTGTATATGGTGTGATGTTCTGAAGTCAGGAGGCATAGGAGTTTAAAGTTAGATTTTTGGCGTGACAAAGTGGTGACATACAAGTATGTTTATTGCTTGCAAATCTAAATAGACTTCCCATTAACACCATCATTTTGCTTATTCGGGCAAATTTGGGAACAAGAACTAGCACAAACTGCAACTTTTTTGTCATTAAGTTATCACCATGTTGTATCAAAGCCGTAAAAGCTTTGTTTGCCCTCGGAAACGCAATTTAAGATATTTTGGATGAAAACCAGGAGGCTTTTGACTGTGCTATTGACTGCCAAGTCAAAATTGACATTTTTTTTTTGGGTTGGAGTAAACCTTCATCCCACAGTTGTCGGCTGCGTAAAAGTTTTACTTTTAGAAAAACAAGTGATTTATACACTTATGTCATATTTTGTAATGTTTGATTTGTTTATTTTTTGAACTATGTATTTATATTTTCTTTTTCTTTTAGGAAGCATTGCCTCCTTAACTTCTTCGGAAAATGACACCACGATGGACAGCACTTGATTGTGTCTATTGGGAATTGACTGGATCATTTGATTGATGTGAGGGACAAGATGCTAGTGGGGAAAGATAGGGTATATGATTTAAAAATAAAAATATTACATCTTGTGCACAGATATGTGCTGCAATATCTCATAAGTAAGAATCGTCCTTTTTGGTTTCATGGTAACTTTAACTTGTTTGGCCTTTGTCAATTATGAAATTTGTATATATAATTTGTTGCTTTATTTGACCACATAAAATAAGCGACTGGGACTGCTGACAGAGTTAACGTGTATATGCGTTGGTGCAGTAAGGGGTCATGTAAAGAGAGACCTCTTTTAACAGCCCTTGTACACATCTGAGCAGGTGTCTCCGGCTCAGCACTTCTGTGAGGTAACCCTATCTTTGATATTCTAACTTTCAGAAAAATAGCTCATGATGTAAAACTTATGGCCTGGTGTTTAGCAACCAGGAGATTGGTATCCAGGCAACAGAGTGACAAGTGTGATTGGTTCCCCCGTCAAACCATTAAAATGAATGTATGCGTAGTACATAATGTGGCATCTCTATGACATCTTATCCTGGGTCGATGAGCTACCACATATCCATGCGTAATTCGAGCGAAGCTCTAAGGTGTCTTTTGTCACTGGATAGGCTTTAAAAATACAACGGGGTGAAATGATGTAAAGGGCCGCTTTAATGCTTCTTACTGGGCTCGAGAGTTTGCTGATAGCAACAAGTCAGGTATCACTTCTTGTGTGAAAATCATTGACTCGACATGACCATTTGGGGCAAGATCCACATATTTTGAGTTGTTATGGCAACAGACTTCATTAAATAGGAGCCAAACATTGTTCTAGCTGCTGCCTTTGGCAGATGTGTTGGCCTGGATCCACATGAATGCAAAAGCCCTTAGATGGATTGCTGCCCAATGGCTACTTTACAGTTAAATCCATTCATTTCACTTTGTTAAATTTCCATTGTGAGTCATCTCTAAGAAAGCATGACGGTGTTTAACAATAACTGTTTCCACTGGCTCTCAACTGTTACAATCTTTTCATACATGTAATAGAGAGTCATGGGCTCAGTTAGATGCAAAGGCCATGTAATCTGTTTTTCTAATTGGATTGGCTCAAGGAATTTACATTGCCGTGGAAGAGAATGAAAGCTGATCTGGGTGAGAGAGAGGTAAGTGTGTGTGTGTGTGTGTGTACAGGAACACACACAGTAAGGTGGGCCAGGTTCCTATGAGATAACGTCACCTGCCAATCAGGACAACCAGCTGCTAGAGCGTGTGTGTGTGTGTGTACATATGTTTCCAAGGCACACAGAAGAAGTCGTAAAAGCCATCTATTGTTGTAAGGCTTACACATTTCTTATATCAATGATATAAAGTACCCAATCACATCATCATCTTCAAATGACCTTTCCTTATTGAAAAACTGTCACGTGATAAGCAATGCTGTGCGTCGACGCTAGCACCGATTGGCTAAACCTCTGAGGCGCACTCCTTAATGGGATATGATAGATACAGCGATCAGGGTGATAAACACGTCAGCAGCTGGATTTACACCAGTCTGGGTCACCGTGTACTCTAGCCGTCTCATGGTTAGCCTTACCATGAGCTAATGTGCTACCTACACCTATCTTTGGGATTAAGATGTTAACTATACACCCAAACACGGAGGTAAAAAAACATTTCATTACCTGGATTAACGGATAAATACGTTTTTTGTTAAGCCGTTCGGTGCAATAAGCCATTTTTGCTTTCTCATTGCTGGACATAACATTCACAAACGAAATTAGCACTACACTACTGGAAACATAAAAGGGGCGGAAGATCAAAGAGCAGGAAACGGCATGAAAGTCGATGCTGATTCATTCAGCGTCCCAGATCTTAACTTGCAAAGTCGGGCGGATTGAATGGAACACTATAGCTAATGTAAAAATATACGATTACTGCTGGTAGGGCAGCAAGATCTGTGGGAGCGACCTGCGGCTGTGTTCCTGTGGTTTTGATGTATATATAAGTGCATTTGCGTCAGTGCGTCACTTGTGGAAGAGAACAGAGGATGTTAATTTAAAAAAGATGAGCTGCAAAACAGGTTGTCCTAGCTCTTCTTTACGGGTTGTGCACCCACAGGGCAAATACAGCTTACTGGAGACCAACCTACCACAGAAGACAGAAAATCTACAGACACAAACAGTTTATTCACTACTAGCTTCCACAGAATGAGTGACATAGTACGGCCGACTGCCGGGAAGACTTATGAGTGAGACGATCACTCATGATATAAACAAACAGCAAAAAAACAAAAGACAACTACAAAACCCATTCTGCATGTACACCATATAGCCATCATGAAAAAAATAAAAAAGGCGTTTTCTACATTTTATGTTCAGTTTAGCTTTTTTTTTTCCCTCTATTAAAAACTGTGTCAACTAGGAGTCAGAGGATGTGTCATCATTGCCAGCACCCCAGCTGCACTTTTAGTAATTAACTGCATTAACTTTGCTCATACTATTACAATAGATTAAAAACAAGTCAATCAATCAACGAAAGGTTATGTGACATTCACCAGAACCTGAAATCAACATATACACGTGCTGTACGGTGTTGTTCTTCCTGGTCTTGATTATAGAAAACACATACAGGTGTGTCTCTAACAGACTTTTAGCAATGAAAAGAGTTTTTTCTATTTTAGTGTACAGTGTACCACAGTTTAAAAAAAGTCCTATCTCCAGTCAACTGTGGCAACTTTAGAAAAGCATAATTATTTTCTACAACATACGAACATAATTCTTTTGCAAACAGTAAATAAAAGGAATAAAACCACCAATGAATAATAGTTAAAAAGTAATTAAATTTAAAAAAAAAAAAAGTCATATTAGCGGTTTGTATAAGCTGTGCCCGCAAGATATAAAGTCATATTTTTGAAGTGAACAAACACTTAAATGGTGATTTGATGGTGAAGTCATGTATTATGAGAAATGAAACTGCAGTTATGAATATAAATAAATTTGGGAGCTAAAAGAAATGTACACTTTTCAAAACATTTCAATGGGGGAAATTCACAGATTACACAATCCTAACGCTATAACAAACTTGCAGTGACGTCCAATGTCAAAGCTACAGATGTGAATCTACTTAGACAAGGCACCCCAGTCTCTCAGCACCACCCAGGTCTTTAATGTCAATTATGAGACTACTGTCCATCATTTCGGTCTGCAATGCGTCAAGCCATGCCAGTCTCGCCCGAGAGAATTCGCCTCTCCTCCCACCCGTTGCTTCCCCTGTCATTCTGTGCAGAAGAAATATTTACCGTGTATCCCAAATACATCCAGAGCGCAAAGAGGAGGAGCAGCTCATGTCTGACCGAGGGTTAGCACCCAGTGGACATCTGGTGAAACTGTAACCCCCCAGCTGTCGCCCTCATCTACTCACTCGAATTTATCTCCTACCGCACGGACATCTGCGAGTGGCATGCCAACCATTTCAAGGAGGACATATTTGCATGAGTCGCGAGGGGTTGTTGAGGACACTGCGGCAGAGTAACCGTAGCAAGCACACAAAACACAGCCAGCAGAAAACTGGAAGAACATGGGATAACATTTAATGTGTTGGGATTCTCATTCACCTCAGTCCAAATCACAATACTCTGCTTTATGAGGTCAAGAGGAGAAAAGCTCCAGGGTACAGGGGGATGGAGGGAAGATGGAGCTTGGGTGTGGGATATGGTGGCGTGCACTTTGGGCGTTAGTGTTCCTTGAACTCGTGCACCCGCTGACATCTTAACCCGGCTCATAAACTTTCCCACTTGTCAAGAGGGGTTTGAGGCTTAAGTGCCACAGGGGCTGAAGGGTGAGAGGACGGCCATTGCTTTAGCTCAGGTCACCAATAAGCAGCCCGAATGTAAATACCTGAGCTTTAGCTGGCTCGTGTTTTATGTGCAATATTTATGAGTTTATGAGTATTTATTTCTATTTTTTTAATTGTGCATGCTCAGACTATAAAGCATGTGAGGCTGGTGGGGGAAAACATTTCTACTGAAGTGAATGCTTCGTGGAGATACAAAGTAAACAAAGCACGACGGAGTGATGTAAATCCTTTTAAGACTGCATAGAAAGGTGTAAGCAGTTGTCATAAAACCTGAAAACTACAAAACGTATTTATTTGAAATTAACTCAATGTTAAATTATTGGATTTTTGGAGAGAGTCAAACCACATCAAAATTAAATTATCTGATATACTATTATTAGAATATTAGAAAGGACACCTGCAGAACCTTGTAACTGTTTGAAGGCAAAAATAAACACACACACATAACATTAATTAATACGTACAAAACATTAATTTGACTGACACCTTAAATACATAGAACTATGTAAAACTATTTTCCCTAAACCAATTAAATTAACGTGTCTTTTCTTATTACAATATTAGTGATTTTTTCCTTGCATCCCTCCCACGAATATCTAACTGAATTTACCACAGACGTTATTCTACCTATTTTATTTTTCAGCGTCAGTGGCCCAACTGCTTGCTTGGTTTTTAGCGGCTACAAACTCGCCACAATGCATTGCGCTGGATTGCATTACATTGCATAGCATTGCATAAAGGCATGCATTGCCCCCTGTTGGCAAACAATCACTTATATGAAATTGAAATTTGCGGCACGCTGACTTCAAGTGGGATAAAAACAGATGATGAACTCCATCGACGTCAAACAAACCTGCAGGTGCAGTGCATGCCGGAACCAGAAGTTAATTAAATCATGTTTTTAATTCTACAGCTCTTACCCTGTATTTACCCCACAGAAATCAGCAAAAATGTTTGAGTTTGAGGTGGAATGCGTTCGCGTTGCAGCCGCTCGTTAGCTGTGGTATCCTAAACGCTCGAACCAGTGAGGCACGTAGGGGTTTTTTGCGGGTGCATTTTTGGGGCTTCGGTTACACTGGGGGGCATGAAGATTGAGATAGCTGGGAGTCACAAGAGGGATGGAGTGTGCACTAACGCACCTTCAGGGCTTAGGGTGGGCCCCAGCACAGCGTCTGCTCTTTCTCTCACTGATCTGCTCCCTTAAAGCGCCTGTCAGCAGACCTCACGCTGGCCCCCTGCAGTCTCAGTAGCTGCGTGGCCTAGCAACAGTTTTGATAGAGTACAAATATCACTAGGGTTCACACTTTGTAAGATCGTAATACAGTTCTGAATGCGATAAACAGTGCAAATCAAAAATCTGGGAAAAGGGTTTTCTTTTTTTAGCTGAAAGAAACATGGCATCTCTTAAAAACGAGCTTTCCTTGCTTCAATAACTCTTCAAAAACAAAGGAAACCGGCTTGGGGGATATAAGGGGACAACAATATGTGGGTATCTTCATGAGAAAAATCGCAGAAGAAAAGACTCATTTGTCACCTTCTTGTAAATGCAGTGACTAATGCCTTTCTGGATCAAAGATCTTTATCATATCATGGTGTGTTGTATTTCTTTCCTCTTTTCCTCTTCTTGCTAAGATAACAAGTTGCGCAAGTAGCCATTATTCATGGAACGGGTCTTCCCCTCATGGGCATTGATTACGACACGATTTCCGTGAAGTTGTAAACAAAACAGATTATTGTTTCAGTCTATATCAAAATTATTTTTTTTTTGCCCAATGTGTTGCATACCTTTTCTTTGTGATAATCTGCATTACATTTAATTCTACACCATTTTCAATGCAGTTCAAATAAAAATCACCAAAAAAATGTTGCTACTTTAAAGTGAAAGTGATTTCCCTTATAGATGCAAAGATAATTTGCGATAAAGCCTGACTCGATCGTGTGAATGTTATTTTACAGCTGTGCAGTGAAGCAAGCGATTAAAGCATATTTGAAAGAAAAAACTATTTTTAAATATCATAGAAAATTTTGCAGTTTTCATTTGGATTTGTTGAAGGATTGGTTCTCAGCATTCTTTATTACGCAACAATGAAGCATAAAGCCCTTCACAATATGTGCTATATTTCTGCTGAAGTCAGATGTGTGATGAGCAAACCTATATTTAGGTGATGTAAACTTGTTTTTTTTCCCTAATGATTTACTGAAAATATCAACCTAATTTTTTTCTCACCTGTGTAAACCACAGCATGGCTTCAGAAACCATGAAATAGATAAGCGGTGCAATTTAAAACTATAGGCCTACTTTCGTTACACTTAAAAATGTAAAAAAAAAATAACGTTTAAAAACCTACAGTCAAACAAGTTTGAAACTATAAAGGTGAGTACATAAAAAAATTCCATAAATCTTTTTTTTTTTTTTTTCTTCTTTCTTTAATGTGCATATCTTTATAGAATACAAACTAACTTGGGGCCATGAGATCTTCGCTTTATATACAGTCACCAATAGAAAAACCTATTTAATATTTAGAGATGAATAAAAATAATTCATAGTTGTAAACAAAATGACGGGGGCTGGTCTTTTGCAGTGATGACGCCAAACCATCAACGGCGTCCTGACATTTTTGTCATAGCTATTGTTTTCCATGATCTGAATCCAGGGCGTGCTCCTCTCTCCCCTCTACATTCTGCATAGCTGAGAGGGCTGGCGAAGTTGAGTCTTTTCCAAGTGTCCCATTCCCCGCTACGTTTGACACCACACTCCAGACACAACACTGACAGCTGAGGCGAAAACAGGGGGGGGTGAGGATGAGATAAATAAAAACAAAGTATCCCTATCTACGTCGCCTGCCTCAGTACAACCTAACACACAGCTGTATGGCTGACAGATGGAAAGAGCAGAAAGCGAAAAGGAAAAGGTGGCTGGGGTCATTAGGCATAATAAATGCCACTGGACTGGTCTAGTTGGCAACCCGAATTCCGCAAACAGGTGCCTCGTGTTTACTGAACAAACAAGCAATGCTCGGAGACACTGAGACGTAGTGGCACTAGTCTGACCTGAGGGCCAATACAGACACCGCATCTCAGGACACTTAGCATCGTGACTTAAATCTCATACAGAAGTGAGCGACTGCTCTGCTGTTTTTTGGAAAAGTAGAGAACTAAACGGTTCACTTAAGACAAGACACTACAGGCAAATCCATTGTGTTTGTCATGCGCTGGTCAGTGGGGACTCATGCACAGAGCCAGAAATCCACCCTTCAGCAAACTTGCAACAATGCAACAAACTTGCTCATTTTATTCCTAATAATGAGTCACCGGATTGATTTTGACATTTTATGCCTAGAAACATAGCAAACAGTTCTAGCTGTCGACTGTATGATTTACAGAGTGATAAAAACTGGTCTGAAACACATTTTAACATGCAAACAAACATCAATTTAAAAATCAGTGGTTTTATCCACTGCTGGAATTTCTGTGATTTTGCGATTTAAGCAAATTAGCATATAATGAATCATTTTAATATTTAACCAAACTCTACATTTACTGTGACTAAGCAACTGGGAAAATTACAATGCTGCCATTTGCCTTTTTTTTTTTTGCTATTCACTTGTGTCTTACTCATTAGAAGTAACGTATAGTCTCTTCTCCAGAACCTAAGAGGTGACTCGAGTAAGTGTTTGTTGGAGATTGGGAAGCTACAGGCCATGTATCACGTGAGACTGGAGATAGACTGTTTGTATAGTGTTACTCGCTGCAGGCATGCCATGTTGCGCTGGTGTTAGACGGGTCATGTGGGGTCACGGGTGCCTTGAAAGTTTCTCAACTCTTCTCCACCCTCGGCCACTTTGCCAATCAAATTCCACTCAAGGGCAATAGGGAGTCTCTTTTCATATCACAACAAAAACTTAAAGCGGCTGTCTAGAGGACACGATTTACCTTTCCGCTTAGGCTTGACCTCTGAGAAGACACAAAACCCCGCAAGGCAACACATATGCCACACAATCCTGCATCTTTTATACACACACACACACACACGCACACGCACACGCACACAGCGGTTAACATTTGAAGCAGATTAAAATAGTTAATCAAAGCAGTCTTAGAATGCATTTTAGGTTTAGATTTTAGAACAACTTTGATGAAAGGTTTTGACACATTTCAAACGTTGACTGCATTGCATATCAACGTGTACATTTAATGTTATTTAACTAATGACCTAAACAATCTATGCGGGCCTGAGGCATATGGCTCTAGCTTACCAAGTAAGAAACGTGCACTATAACTAACAACCAGTATATAACTTTGCAAGCTGATGGAGCAAAACCCGAAGCATCCGCCAGATAAAGACTCCATAAAGCATATCTGCCCCATTCATTTATTTCTGAATGCGTGAAACATTCTCTCCATTGACTGCAGCTGCATGACAGTTCTTATACGAATTTACCTCACAGTAAACATTTAGATTTAATATTCATAGGGTAGCAATTTGGCCATTTTTATGTATTGGTCTATGGGGCACCGCATGTATTATATTTGCTTGCTCGTCACTTTCTACTTCATCGTTTTACATGGTCTCTTATTTGAATGCAAAGCACGGGCTGTGACGCCTAACATTGTTAACACCTTAGGCAAGTAAACACTGCATGAACAATCAAGTTGCTTTCCTTTACCAGAACATGCAAATGCGACTTCACCTTTAACAGGTTCCCATTCAAGCAAAGCTCAATCCGAGCTTTTCCACGAAAGAAAAAAACTCTCCCGTCTTTCCTTCACCCCTTAAAACGGTGCTAACTTAGCATAGCTTAAAGAAACCCTCACAAAAACGTACAAATTCGCGATGCGTGCACCCTACGTTATCTCAGGTGTAAATTATAACAGTGAACTCAACTTGCTCAAATGCAGAAGTTCTCAAAAGCACGTAAAAACTACATGCTTTTGGTTTAACATTACTACCGCTTGAACCCCGTGTGTGTTTGCTTCGTTTAGAAACTGAACGCAGGCCTGTTTGTGATTGAAGAACACGGTTCACTTATCTTAAGACGCTGAATTGCAGAGAAACTCTCGTACCGCGTTGTAGCAGCAAACACTAAAGATTTAAATGTTATGTGATTGGTCTCATTGCTTTCACGTGCAGCAGCGACCAATAAACTTGGAAAGCTATGGACAAGAAGCGCGTCGCGCATGAAAAAGCCTAGCCTGCGCCACCTAGAGTTTCATGACTGATCTCCTGAACACACGCTTTGGCCTACGTGTGATGTATAATATAATACACACACACACACACACACACACACACACACACACACACACACACATATATATATATATATATATATAGAGAGAGAGAGAGAGAGAGAGAGAGAGTCTTATTTCCTGCATTTGTTTTGTCAAAAATAATATATTAACTTTGTAAGCACTCTAAATATTGCTACTAATGGCCGTGATGATACAAAATGCTACTGGACTTGTACAGGACAACCAAAAAAAACACGGCCCTTCCGTGTAAACTTTTACCCATTTACTAAACATGGAAAAACAAAAGGATGTCAGTTTGTCAGAGGCTGTGCCTCAGTAAAAAAAAAAAAAAAAAAAAAGTCATATTCTGTAGCCATGGGCTACGTCTTACCTTTTCACAGAAGAATGTATCTTGAAACTCTCTCATTATGAAACCTCATGATGATTAACTGAGGAACTCTGTGTGCTGCATGTTACCTATAAAGTACCCCACACCTAAGCACAGGGATTACTACGGATGTTTATATATGCATTACTATCATTCTGTATTTATTTAAATACTTATATATCACTCCATGATAAGGCAGCTGTTATTTAAGGTCGAGGGTTACATGGCTTCAGGTTAGAATATGTAGGCTAGTAATTTATTTGTCAAATGTTTTTAAGAGACCATTTAAAAAAAAAAAAAATGCATTTTTTCCCTTGAAATATATAGGCTATTTCAAAATCTTTCTGCATTTTGGCATCATTTGTTATATATCCAGTATCTTGTGGCTGGGGCGCGATGTGCTGCTCTTGTTTAATGGGTGAATTTTTACAAAAGATAAATGAAACGGAGCAATTATTGTTGAGCTTCCATGGAAACACTGCTCTACAACACACAACACCGCAACTATACGGATGACATCAATGTGGAAAATGCACAAGGAAGTAAATATATAAATATGTAACTTTTGAAAATAGATAAAATACTGGTCTTTCTGTGAAGTTAAGGTGATACGTCTTGCCACTATGACAACAATGATAACAAGATTCATTGCTAATATGGACACTCCCATTAAAAAAAAGACCAATATTATTTATCTTCACTTATCCTCTTGTGAAATCCACATCACTTACGCATAACAGTGTCATCACTCTGTTTTATTCTGTCTCTTTTTAAATGCTCTTAGTTTATTTGGCATATGATCCAAGGTTTACCCCGTAGATCTTTTACGAGCAGAGGTGGAGAAGCCTTGGCCCGGGGGGACAGCAGTGCCTGATCCCGGATTGCAAGACACGTCCCCACTTTCACAGGATACGCATTAACCCTTTGAGTCCTTAAAGACAAAAATACAAACCTTCGTTTGGTATCTGTGCAAAGCTAACAGGTTGAGTAAACAGGCCTTAAGCTTGTTCTGCTGTAAATTGATATTGTGGGAGGTTGATGAATGGAAAGAATGCACATATTCGCGGAGCTTCTGGTTTGAGATCTGGTCGCGAGCAGCAGACGCTGAGCCATTGTGCAGCCTGCAGAAATGTAATCAGATAAACAAGAGATTATCACTTAACGTTCGCCAGACCAGAGTCACGGTGTACATGCTTTAAGTCTGCATTCTCCACACTGGTCACGGGTATCCGCATTACAGAACGCGCTGCATAAAGTTACTAAACATACGCAAATGCATACCTATAAGTATTTCAACGTATAAAATAAAATATACATATTCAATTACTGCATTTACAGATTGTTCCATTTATCCAAAAGCTGTCTTGCACGTTCTCTTACACAACCCAGTGTTCACTATACAAGACATTATATATATGTGTGTGTGTGTGTGTGACTGTGTGTGTGTGTGTGTGTGTTAATAATATAAATTTCATATAAATTGCGATTTATATATACAATAATGAAATACAAATTAAGTTTTTATAAAGCTATTTATAAAGTAAAAATCTCTATTGTATAAATCAGTGACCGTTCTACCATGTTAACTGCGATGGGTTTTTTAAGGAGATAATTTAAATCACCAATTGCCTTATATACCTTAGAAATGACCTATAAATAAAAATCATGCAGACTATTCGGATAAATAAAGCACCGTTTTTTTATTACTCCTAATTGTAGTTACTGTATTACTGTATTCAGCACATGCGTTACGTTTCTGTATTACCGTTTATTTTTAAAAAAGACTTTACAATGTGTTTGACATTCTACTGTAGAAACAAATCAAGACAACCGAGTGAATCTAGTAATTACAAGAAAAGGGAAAATCCAGCACTCTGTTCTACTGTAATAATAAACCCTATACCATCAAACAAATGACTTGTGTACCTTCATGCATCAATTGCCTTGTAAAAAGCCTTGTGACGAGGTAGAATATCAGCATAAATACAGAAAGGAAAGGCACATTGTGAAGAATCAAGTTACTGCAGAGAAATAACTAAAACAGAAAAACCAAAAAAAACCAAATATTTCTACACAGGAAGTCGTAGGAGGAGGAACATCATGCTTTGTATGTTATGACACAACCCAAAGGAAATGACAGATAGACTTTGTTAAGGTTCTTGGGGCAATATAAGTAGATGAAGGTTTGATGGAAATGGAATGTATTTTAAGAATATAAATCATACATTCATCTTGGTTCAAAAAAATCCTTCATTATCTTAAGTATAAATTACACATGCTCGGCTTGTATAAGAGAATTTCTTAGTGTAAACCATTATCGGAAGGATTCAAAGTGCCCTCAGAAACCAATATTGCCTCTTGCTAAGCAATAGCCCAGCTTGTTTTGGTTGCCTATAACAGACATCAGACCCACGTAGGCTTCAATTAGGATGGGTTGATTCAGCACAAGAACCCCGTTGGCTTTCCCAGGTATAGGATTCTTGCTGTGGGCTTTCTGTGCTGCCAAAGTCAGCTGCTCTCTGAAGTTTTGAATCTAAAAGAGGAAGGAAAACATGGAAAAGCAATTTGTTCGGTGCTAAAACACAGCAAAAACATCTTTTACAAAAACGTATTTGACAACTCGTGTCTGTCAGGTTGGTGGTTTCTGCTTGTCAAAACATTCATGTTTATGTTTTCTCTTTTTTATCTACCATTCTTTATTTTTGTTGAACCTGCTGTGCACCTCGGTAGGCGGGGTGGAATGTGAGGAATGGGAATGTGGCTGTGGGATTTGACACCTCCGAAGTCCAAATCACTGGTTATGCGATCTGTGTGGTCACCTGCATAAAACCCCTCGCTCACACCTTAAATTACATACATACTTAAAGGACATCAGGTTGCCCAGGACCCCATGGTCACTGTGAATGAGTCAGGGACCACAACAAATCTCATATCAATGATTTGAAAATCTAAATTTTGAAAGTGGTCCATCTTAACTGATTCTTCTTATACTGTCTAATTTGTGCTGCGATTAAATAATACAGCCTTAAATCAGGGTTTATCTTTCTTTTTTTCTTTCTAAAGAAGTGATTCATCATTTATAACTCTTGTGGGATAAAATGCTTACTTATAATGATATTAAATACATTAACTGTATTTGCAGATAATATATGTTTTCCTTACAAGCTTAAGTAATCTTTAATTGTGTGTTTTAAAATGTAGTTTTAGTAATGCTGTGTCATGTGGCAAATCATTTTTCTAGTTTAATAGAGTTAAAAATATTTAACAGTTCACACAGGGGTGGAGCTTGGGTTGTTGTTTTTGTTTTCATGGCAACAATTGCGGTTATTTAGACAGAACATCTTTATGACCACATCATACAGGAGACTTTTCAGATGTGCAATCCAACTTCTCCTCGGTGCCAGGCGCTATTCATACGAGCGGTCGACACATACAGGTGTCGAGGGAACTATAGTAGAACATCAGTGAACTGCGGTCAGATGAGACGTTGTTGGGTCTTATGTCAGTAAAAAAATGTTCTGTGAGCCCTACAGTGGCACGCACTTGTATCATTTCATATTAAAACACCAATGAAAATATGAGCATGCGTGTCAGATCCACGGCACAGTTAGGAGCCGCAGCTCAAGTAATAGCAGCTGAATAACCCAGGTGCTCTATATTTAATTTAGAATTAAGTCCATAATAACTCTGCATATTTCCTACTTGCTGAAGGGCGCAGTTAAGTGTGACATTTAATATATACTTCTACATTCGTTTGAATGAATGTAAAATTCTTAAAATATAAAAGTATATTTAAAAGATTTTTGGTTGTCCAAAACGTGGTCCACCAACGTTTGGTGGTCACGATTAATCGTGATTCATGACATTTGCTTTTATGTGCATAAAGAGATGAGATAACAAAATCACACAAAAACAGATGCACACATAAAAAGAAAAATGTGCTCATTGTCATACCGACATCTTAACTAATAACTTTCAGTGCTTGGACTCTTAAACCTATAATATAACTTAAAGACGTGTACGTGCACAGATAAACTTGAATTTGAACTAGTTCAACTTTCCACTAAGCATCACTAAGCCCCTCTTTAAAACAACTAAGCTTTTGAATCAGTAACTTAATTCAGTAGTTTTGTGCCATGATTTTGTTAAAAAGATTTCAAATCATTTCTCCTGAGCCCGTGGCTTTAAAATGAACCCAGTTAGAGAAACGCTGCCTTAAGTAACCTCGTCTCAGCCTCATAATGTAGTCACACTGTAAAATCTTTATGTAGTAAAACAGATATCGCACCATGCATGTTAACACAACACGTCAGTTCTTCCAAAGTCGACTTCCAAGAAACTGTGGATTCTTACTCCACCTCTGTCAGCGCCTCTGTAATACTCGTCTTGTGAGTAACAGCATTTGAGAATGCCTAAGTGAGCTCATACAATGGTTGGGTTTTGTCGTTATTAAGTCTGATAATGTGATTAAAAAAATACATCTTATATGCCAAAGGTATGGCATGAGACCTGAATGTGTTCTGTGTGTTGCGTTGTAATACTCACATCACACAGACGGCCCAGCTGCTCATTGGCACTCTTGACAGGGTGATAGGTGAATGTGCTGAAAGGATAGTCAACAGAAAAAGGATTCCAACGGGAAGAGAAAGACGGTTCTCTGAGTTTGTCCCAAAACACCCGCACACCCTCACCTTCTCTCCTGAAAAACACATAGCATGCGGGAAAACAATGGCATTAATGACAGCATTTCTAGAGAAATATACATTAAACTCTGCAGGGGACTCAACTAGGACATGCTACAGGGGTCCACAGAAAAGTGCACAAGTATGCTAAAGCATACACAGAAATTACTCAACCGTACAAAAACAGGAAGTAACGCGCATCTTTTGTTTCTACATCTGCAAACCCTTACTAACAAGTGCATTATCTGCTCAGCGATTCACAATTTCTTGCTTTCAATTGACCTGAGACCTCCCCAGCTTCGCTCCCTGCCAAACTGCCACCATTTTTCTTCAGGTCGCCTCCTTTATGTACAAGCCAATGTAATGTTTGCTAAGCTTAGAGGCAATTCCCTCCGCTCATCAGATTTTCTTTCATTCACTTTGCCTTTCTTTTTTGCCATTTTAAGTAAATAGATTTTAATGAAAAGCCTAGAGGGGATGTCTTTATTTTTCAGGCTGATGAAACCTCAGAAGACAAGAGAGCGTCTGGCAGCAAACACAGGGCTTTAAAACCTCCAAACCCTCACTCTTTGAAATGTTTTGGCACCGTTCCATATTTTACAAGCATCTTTCAGACCTGACTATGTACTGTTTCTCCATCAGTCATGGTATGAAAGGCTGTGATTTTTACAATTGTCCATACAGAGACTTCTAAACATTTTTCATTTAATACCAATCTGTATTGCATCACCCAATAAACTGAAAAGCAATAAAACATATTCAAAGATCATTTGAATTTTAGTCGTGCTTATTGACTGCTTGGTTACTATTTCAGTGTTGTTGCTCCAGGCAGCCCCGCTCAAGGTGAATATGTCATTGGTTTAAAATCACGCTCATTATGAATATATTAACCAATAAACATATTCTTATTGGCTCTTACTGTGCCGCATCACACTGCGTTTTTGCATTTTCACCAGAAGCCTGTTGCATCGTGCCTGTTTACAGTATACAGAATGAGGAAGCATAAAAAAACGTTTCTCTCTTTTTTGGTTTGTGCTCAGAATGATGGTTTACTAGAGAGAGCTGGGATATCTGATAAATGTTGAGCCTTTATTTTTGGGAGTGAGGAGTTTTCGAAATGGAAATGAAAGAAGTTCTATTTTGTTATTGATATCTGATAAACAAGTGGCATGAGAAAAACCCTTCTCGCGTGTCTCACTGAGACTGATGTGCCCTTCAGCGCAACACCATGGCAGTTGATCATAGGTAAACAGTGACCTAGCGGTCCCCCTTCAGTCTCATACAGACAGACTGGGCTCCAGGTAAAGTCAAGCATCTACTGTAATCACTACAAAGCATTCAGTGCTTAGCCGCAGGAGGTTAACTGTCCTTTTTTTGTTTTTCCGAGCTGACAGATTGATACATTCAGCCTGAGGGTGGAAACAACTGATTCCTTTACTCTCCGCTTCACTTTTTCCCAGCACTCTCCTCTTATTTACTATTTCTCTGCATTTGTCACAAATGATATACGAGTTATGATACAGCTTTAAGACTAAATAAAAGGGTCTAAAACGGAAACATCTACATTGGTTTAATTACAGTGCAAAAAATCTCTTCGGATAATTAATGACTAAAATATTGAATAAATAATTAATGAACAAAAAATAAAATGCAGTGTAAATTTTGTTGTTTTTTTTCCATTTAGGTTATTATAGTCGTTTTTTTAGTTTACATAGAGATGACAGTGCATGGAATCTTTGCATAAATGCGTAAAAGCCTTTTATGAATACATATCTCCATCTTCGACGCAAGACAATAGATCTGACCATGTGCGCAGTTGCTCAAAATGTGCATGTTGCATTTCCAGGCGTGTCGTACTTTGGCAAAACCAACAGATTCTAGAGAACACACCTTAAGCAGGACCAGTTCCTGCCAAACACACATACCTTAAAGCTACAGAGAAAGAGGGATTCTTTAGATAGAAAAAAGAAGAAAAAAAAAACATAACTACAGGGCAAGGCTGTGTCTCCAGCTCTCCCGGTGCTGCCTATGTTTACACTAACACTCTCAGACCTTGACAATGGCTGCTGAGGTCTCGCTGACTACACCCTGCTGAATAAACTGTTGTGTTGAGAGAAAAAGAGAGGAGAGGTGATTATGGGGCGGCACAAAGCCTGACTCAAAGAAAAGGCAGAAAATTTGACTGTTCGTGGAGAATATAAGGTTTTGTATGTTTGCTTAAAAGCGGAAAATGTGCTTTGTGTGTACATGAGCAAGTACACATGCATACATTGTTTGTGAGAAAGCTATTGTGTTTTAGTGTGTGTGTGTGTGTGTGTGAGAGAGAGAGAGTTGATTCCAGATGATTCCAGAGGTAAGCTATCAGTACGCGAGGGCCAGTTGAGACAGGCAGAGGGCTGGGCCACAGCAGCCAGCGGGCTGGGACATTCACTGTTTATGGTACAGGCTTGAGCTTTCACTGATCGTTGCCACGAGTCTCTCTTTCTCTCTCTCTCTTACACACACACATACACCATACACAGGCTATTTCATTCCATCACTCTACATGATTGAGAAAGATTGAAAAGGGGAGGGAAAAGGGAGGGATAAAAAAGGTGAAAAATGAATGCTAAGATCTATCAAGCATGATGCTCAAGCTTTTCTGAGACGCATTACACACAGTGCATTCCTAGAAATAAAAGCACACTAAATTGAATGTTTCCTGCTGGCCATACTTATGTACAGTATTGTAAGGACCATTAAAAGAAGCAAACGATTTTTTTTTATGTGGTGGCATATACAAATATATGTATATATACATTTTATAAGATTTTATTTTTGAAAGTCAATTTATTCAGTCAATATTCCTATTGAAAGAAAGTATTACAAAACTACATATATTGTAAGTCTCTTGCACACTCAATCCATCTGATGATCTGAATCAGGTATTAAATAAAGGAGACATACAAACTCTGCATAGTGGGGGGTTAATAACCACTGTTGTAAAATAAAGCATTTTTACGTACATTTTGTATGACCAATATCACACAAATACACATGAGATACGTCTACGAGTGTGACACTGCATTTATGCAACAGTTTGACGGCACAAGTGTGTAAATTAATTAGGAACAACAATGGAGTGGCTTTAAAACCCCTCTTTTGTGCAGAAAAAATCTGTCCTTCCGCCACAGATTCAAATCTGAGTTTGACAGTTAATCAGCTGAGCCCAAGCTTTTGCTTCATTAAAGGTTTACTGTTTTACTGTATTAAAAGTTGTGTATTATGTAGAGTAGATTATTATGAGAGAGCGAGAGAGATCGACTGGGTGAGTGTGAGTACCTGCACCTGATACAGCATTCACTCTTCACTTCAACCTCATATTATCAATAAAACGTCAGTCAATAAACGAAAAAAAAAAAAATAAAATGTCTCTTGTCGCCAACTAATGGAAGAACAGTGCAACTAAAATCAACATCACAAACACACAGTTTTCCTGTACTAAATAATACTATTATTTATATAAAATATTATTTATTGCTTAATGATATTTTAATAAACATCAACAGCCATCGTAAACTATAGTGTTAAGGCAATTCAGTCACATGTTTGTTTTGAAGTCTATACTACCAAAGAAACAGGTGTATATTAAGCGATCTTAAACACTTGTGCAACAGTTGTGATTCATTTTACACCACTAATCTTCCAGGATCGTTCCAGGGTACCTGGAAATGCTGACTTGCTGACGTAAATATCGAAAAATGATTCAGTAACATCAGGCTTACCAGATACTCATTTCCTGATTTAATACTAGAATTTAGCGTATTTTAGATAGGGTGACCATATATCCTTATTAAGGGTGCGTTCAGCTTGAAGCGGCTGCAGATTGATCACACAATAGATCTCGTGCTACTTTTATGTCAGACACCGACTGGTCTGGATAACACTACGTCAGGCCAAAGGCAATTTTAGAAATCCCAGGCAGGACAAAAAGAGGATGTCAGTAAAGTACGCTGCATTTGTGTAAGAAGAATGCAATGTTTTGTAGTCTGTTATCAATAAATAGCTAGTTTTCGAGAGAACTTGGACACTTATGCAACAGCTGTCGTTTTACACCACCACTTTATGATTTCTGTGGTATCTGCAAATGGTGACTGGCTGACGTAAATATCCGAAAGCGATTCAGTGACTTCAGGGCCGATATATGAAGGGCTTACCAGGTATTCGTTGGATCGCTGGAGAAATTTTCTAATGCCATATTACCATTTACTAGAATCTAGTGTATCAAAATAACCTTCGCGTAAAAACACTTCACGTTCCTCAGACTGAATGCCTTTTCAGTGCCACTGACTGAATGCATTACATATCGTTCTCGCTTGCAATTATCTTTAATGAGGAGTAGCACCAAGAAACAAGCAGCAAATAGTTTTCTTTAAGGAAAAGGAAATAGAAAGGATTGCAAGTTCGACTCACTAACCATTAGGCCACAACTGCCCCCCAAAATATTGTAACACCAAATGACACGAGAAAGAAGATCGAGAAAAATCGTATAACGTTAGCACGGAAGGTTTAAAGCAGGATTGACAGGTTTCATTTTTTGAACAATTTCCAGGCTGAAATGTCACAGCAATTGTAGATCGACTCGAAAATAAACACAACAAGAAACACACACACACACTCCAGTGTATTCTTAGTTAAGCTTTGCTGCAGCGTCTTGAAATTCCTGTAGCGGTCGACTGCACTTTGTATGACTGAGGACTGGTAAGTCAACACAGTAGATTAATATCAGAGGTCTGCTACAGCTGTCAGGGCAAGTGGCTTTCGGAGTGCCAGAGCCAACAAACAAATCCTTGGATTGCTCAATAGATCCTACGCTTGAGCATCACGGCCAGATTTTACACACTGCATTCATCCTTAAGCAACACTTTTTCCTGAAAGTAGAATTGCTTGATCAAAAGACAGAGACGGAGAATTCAAGCACGAGTTTCGGAGCAAGTGAGAGAGGAAGGCGAGAGAAAGACATACAAGGCGGGGCCTGATTTTATCCAGTGACTAATTTCCTTCATCAAATCCAGGAAATTCTGTGTAATATACAGTGGCAAAAAAAACATGTGCAATTATTGTAATTAGCGGATTTCACATTAATTAGTCATAAAATGTCACTATTTGATTTTTTTAACTTTTTTAAACAGGACAATGATGTGATTTTTTTATATATTTGATTAAATACTTTATTTAGTGCAGTTCTTTAGAAGATATTTACATGTTTCAGAGAAGACACAAGTACAGCTCAAGCCTATTGCTCTGTTCTCTTAAGGCATTGTGTTTCCTTAATGAGTAAAAGTTATTATTTTAAAATATGGATCTCACAAGCAAAAGAGAAACTGCCGTAAAGGGGTCAGGTATGCAAAAAATGCTGGAAAAAGGAAAGAAAATGAAGTATTGAAGGAGTATTATGAAGAACAGTGAGAAGTTTAAGTGCTCAGAACATACTGAGAGAGGGACACGTGAATAACTTCACTTGCTTTTTCAACAGCAATGTAAGTGTTTAACAGAACGTGTTTAATAAAGATTACTGTATTTCTGCTAAAGCACATTTCTTTTTTCTATACACGTGACACTAATGAAGATTTGTGTGAAGACATTGCATGACCTAATAATGCATAAAACCAACCAATTCCAAAGATTTTGACATATTTTTAGCACTGCAGGCAATCAGAAATAAATCAGCGCTCTCCATATAAAACATACAGCATTTAGAGATTTAGCATTATGCTTCCTGACAATGACAAATCAGCCCAGAGTCTCTCAGGTCCAAACAATGCTGACACATTAATCTACATGAGCGCAGTGGACACAGTCAATACAGTGAATGACCTGACAAGCACTAGCATGTTGACACATAGTTAAGAAATGGTTAACAAATCCCTATGTAAACTTAGCTAATCCACCCCAGGAAGTCAATCACAATGAATTCTGCAATACAGTTCTTTCGTTTGTGCAGTTTATACCCCACCCAGAGCACTGAATGGAAACAGCTCGGATAGATTGCAAGCTCTAGGAAATCTGCAAAACTAGTGATTCAGAAGTTATATCGGCAGCTTGGTTATTAAAGAAAGTCATATGTGTAAGGTGGTATTGGATGCAGTGTACTGTACTGTGAGTGGATGCTGCTCTTAATGTGGGAAATTGCCCCCTCTGCTGACAGAACTGCAAACCTGAAAGATTCGTTATCAAGTCTTCAATACGGGGAGGATCTGTTTAGCTATTGAGACCAAAAAAGATGCGTGTATTTAATTTAATTATAAAGTTGGATACGTGTTATGTATAATATGTACATAATGTTTCTTTAAATACTTTTATTCAGCAAGGAATAATTTCATCAAAAGCAGGAGTGTTTTTTTTAATCTAAATGCTATTCTTTTAAATCGTCTATTTATTAAAAAATCTTGTTTTATTATCGTGTTACAAAAATACATAAAAAATTTGTGAAGAAATTCTTCATGATCAACAAATCAGCAATGATTTCTGAAGGATCACGTGACACTAGAGTACTAAGACTACAGTAATCGCTGATTAAAATTCCACTTAGATATTATAATAATAAGTTACATTTGAAATTGTGCGTTCAAATGATTAACCGCAATTAATTGCATCCAAAATTTTTGTTTACATATTATACGTGTGCATACTGTGTATATATATATATGAAATAGATTTATTTATAACGTAAAAATTTAATAAAAATAAATTAATTATAATAATAAATACATTTGTAAATAGTTTCAAGATATATACTGTATGTGTGTGTATTTATTAATACATAATAAATATACACAGTACACATAATATATAATGTAAATGAAACAGTTTGGATTGAGCAATTAATCGTTTGAAACATATTAACTGTTATTCCGTCTTCCCTGTGTCGACGCATGTTATTGTTCATCTTTTGAGCTTAATTGTAAATTTCATTCTCTATGTTTGTATTTGACAGACAATAGAAAACACTGCCTCCAAGTCTGACATATTGTGATGTTTCATAAACATCCTTTTTACACTTGACTTGCGGAATATATTTTTATAGAAACATTCCGTAAAACATAAAAAAAAAAACCTTGTCAGCACGAGCTACGGAGAACACATGAGTGATGTGCAGGGTAGATGGGTAATTACCTTGTCTAGACAGTCTGGGTCGAAAAGCACTTTTTGAAAACACTGCACACTCCTTCATCCAGCCACAGTGAATGAACTCTCTTTGCACCACATTGGGGCTAAGACTCCTTCAAAACCAACATAAACCATTCTCCCTGCAGTTAAGAGAATTTATCAGTAGCCATACAGACATCTGGAGCAAACCCTTACTATAACCCATGATAAAACTTGGCCATGTTGTAACCGCTTCATTGTTTGGCTGTACACTACATTTTATCATCACGTGAAAGGATTTCCCTGTATGACTGCCTGAATACCCATCCAGTGTTCTTTCTTAAGAGGTATACAGTTAAAAGTTTCAGAATCAAAATCAGAATTTATAGACAAAGTTACAGGTCTCCGTTGTCCTTAGTAAAACCAACAGTCAGATCATTAATCACAGTAATGACCCATGGAGCACGTCCACAGATAATCAGCACACTTTTTTCACATCCTGCACTGACTGCAAATCTGTGCATACGTGTTTAAAACATGTTTTGGACAAAGCTAAAATTATGTCTATAGGAATGCACAATATTACAATTCTGGCTCATGCTGATATGCTGAAATTAGTTTTAAATTATATTATATATATATATATATATATATATATATATATATATATATATATATATATATATATATACACATGTGTGTGTGTGTGTGTGTGTGTATATATATATATATATATATATATATATATGTGTGTGTGTGTGTGTGTGTGTGTGTGTATATATATATATATATATATATATATATATATCACAATGTATGTTGACATGAAGATAATGCTTCATATTTAGCACAGAGTCCTAAGATATTCCACTCACTCAATAATTCATCAGACTGATGCTGCCCACTGGCATTAAGTAATAACTGAGGCTTGCCTTTTTGAGACAATTCTACTGTAGTATTCTACTGTTCTACTGTCCCACTACCATACTGCAAATTCGGTTATGAACAAAAGCATTTGAGGTGTCATCTGAGGTGACTAACCATAACAAGATGAAGAGCTCTTCAATGAAGTGATTAAAGTTAATGAGACAAAAAAAAATGGATAAGGCAGACTGAAGATCAATAAGAATAATATTAAAGAGTTAAAAGGAGAACATAATCATAGAACTGCGTGTGCAGTCATTTAAAAGAAAGACGTGCAGACGGCTTGAGCATGAGATTGAGAGAGAGACAAGAAAAAAAACGATGAAGGAGATGGAAAGAAATTATTAAGCAAAAGAGAAAAGAGGGAAAAAGAAAGAGAGTGTCTTTAAAGCTTGCCTTCACCCTCCAGCACTCTAGGGTGGTTTTCAGTGGCGTTTTATTTATAATTGAATGTAATGTGGGGAGATAAAGTCAGCCCAATACGGCCTGCCTCTCCTAAGCACTTCACGCCACATTACGTTTTATTCATCAAATTAGTTTTACTTGGGTTGGTGTCCCCTGAGCCAGCTTTAAAAGGTTTGGATGAAAGGACTACATTAATTTCTACCACTAATCGGTTACACAAGAGCTGTACTGACAGTTCTCTCCTCCCTGTGTTATAAAGTCCTCTTTACATCCCATTTCCATTCACATAATCCCTCCACACAAAAATTAAGAGAAGAAAAGAAGCTCTGGCCTCCTTCCCCTCTTATTCCATTTGTTAAATCCTGCTGCATTGTGGGTATTATCGCCCTGTAAAAACTGCTAATACGGTTAGGAAAAATGACTCATGGTCTCAGATTTTCCTCGTTTGTCTGTTAAAGGCTTTAAGCAGCACATTGATGGAGAAAAGTACAGGAATCAATGAGAGTCCAAAGCCACTGGCTAAAATATCCCATCATATAAAATGCTTAATTGTGAGAATATTATAGGTTACTGATCCAGCTTGAAACACCTGGCCATTCAGGGTTACTGTCTAAAGATAAGATGCAATACCGTAACTAAGTTAGCAATCAACTCATTAGGGCTGTCCGCGAATAAAGATTGTTCTGGTGCTTGCATAAAGCTTGCCACAACGCACCAGCAAAAGTAAAGACTGTGTATCGGGAAAAATCGCAAGCTGATATGTGACCCTGGACCACAAAACCAGTCACAAGTTGCACAGGTATATTTGTAGCAATAGCCAACAGTACATTATATGTGTCAAGAATCCTCTCAGAATGCTCCTAATTTAGCTTAAAAATGATAATTATTTTCTAATAGTCTAACCTTAATTTAAGTCTGAGAGAAACTAAAAAACGTTCTCCTTAGTAAAGTTGCGGGGCTAGTCCCCGTTGCTAGCTATGACAGTGTTTTGAAGACTATGATTGGTTGGTTGTCCAAGAAAGAATTAAAAGAGTACTTTTAAGCGCGGGTCTAAGCCTTCGTTTAAAATTGCAGATATATTTATATATCTTTTACCATACTCTCTCTCTCTCTCTCTCTCTCTCTCTCTCTCTCTCTCTTCTCTCACACACACACACACACACACACACACACACACACACACACATACTAAGATTTTTCATGAATACAGGCCCTGATTTTCAAATAGCTGCATCTTGGCCAAATAACGTCCTATTCATACATCAGTGGAAAGCTTATTCTTTCAGATGATGTTTATATCTCAATTTGAAAAAAAAAATTACCCTTATAACTGGTTTTGTTGTATATGGTGACACATGTTCATTATTTATTAAGTTATTATTTGAAGTCGCGGATCCTTCAGAGAGAAATGCACCTTTCATACGGATTAGAACGTTTTTTTGTTATTCAAACATATAGATATTTACTAATCCTGCACATTTATCTAGGTTAACATTAGAGCAAGTGGTCAAGTAAAGTTGCTACTACTTACATTTTCCAATAATCATTTGTGGTTGAATGATAAGCAGATTTTAGGACTTCCTGCCTGATATACTGTAATTACCTCAAGGACCAGCCATCAGTCCGTCACAAACTGATTTTTTTTATAATACTAACAGACTAATACAATTATATATATATGGTATTTATATGAATTATTATATTAATATAATTCAAAAGTTTTAATGGCAAGTCTGTTACAGTGCGCTCACAAATGCTGCATTTATTTGATCAAAAATACTGTATAGTATAGCGAAATATTATTCAAATTAAAATATCTATTTGGATATTTTCCCATTTAATTTAGTCATGTCATATTTCTCTACTCTTCAGTGTCACATGATCTATTAGAAATCATTCAAATATGTTCATTTGGTGCTGAAGAAATATTTCTTATTATTATCATTATGGTACTTTAAATTATAACTTTAAAAAGTTAATTTGTGCTAAAGTTATTTGATGAATTCAAAGTTGAAAAGAATAGCAATTATTTCATTTTCATTATAACAATGTAAATGTCATTTCAGTGCAATCTTACTGAATAAAAGTCTGCTTAAAACAAATCTTACTGAGCTTTGCTGACATCTTCAAATAAAATACGCTATTTTCAACCAGGTGACCAACTATTCTTAAGACTCAGAAACACAATGTCGTTACTGAAGCCGAACATGGATGAGTCTATCTCTCATCCTCGCCAAGCTCTGCCAGGCTGTCATCTACATCATTAAGCATGACATGCAAAAAAAGGACAGGACTTTGTAGCTATTTTGCAGAACTGTGTGGAAGATGTTTCTTAGAAAAATCATTTCTGAGCGTTGTTGAATGCACACGGCAACAGGTGGCACAAACGCAGTCAGCGTAGCGTAGTCAAATGTTTTTGTGCTTCTGTTTTTGGTTCTGATGTTCACAGTTGAGCAAATGCTACGCATTTCAGACGCGTGGAGTAAAAGATGAGGAAGTGCGGGCAAATGAAGAACGTTTAGACTTTGCGCTAGAGTTGCACTAGTGAGATGTGGCTTTTTCGACAGTGAATGCTGATGAGAGAATGGGTGCTACTCACGTCAGGAGGGAACGTGGTGGAAAGCAGAAGGTACCACTGCAGATGCGGTCGATATAGTTGAGTGGAATCTTTTGAATCTGCTCACAGTTTAGCATGACAAAGTCATATTTGAAGATGAGGAGGGTGTTCTCCGTGATGAGCACCAAGCGCTCTTTCTCGTTGTTCCAATGATCAACCCTACACAGTAACAGGAAAAGGAGAGTATGAAAAACATTGGTAATATTTGTAAAGATGCACAATAAAAATTCTGGCCACTACATTGTTCCAGTGCAGCAATCAATCAATAAATCAATAAATCAATCAATAAATCAAGCCTGATAATAACTGTTATGCTATGGACAATATCTAACAAATGAAAACTGAAAAACTAAATAGACAAAAAGCAAAACATTTCTTTATAATTGAAAGGTCTAAAACATAGTTGTATTAAATGCTATAGAAAAAATGTACTTAAAAAATATAATGTACAGTACAAACAAATTAATTTTCATTTTGACATTTGAAAAGTAAAGATTAATCTAAATTTACAAAATGAGCATGTACATTTATGTATGTCCAATACTGACCTATAATAATATAATATAATATAATATAATATTGTGCATATTCAATCTAATGCTATTCAATCACAGTTTTGTAAAGAAACTCTTTAGCAGTGCTGTATGCAATTTCTATTATAATTTTTGATATGTCTGAATTAGATGTTCTAAAATATCACCTGGTAGTTGAAGCGGATCTATTATTCAAGCACCATATTCAGTTGTCAGTTATGTTGCACACATTCTGCTTCTGCTTTTGACTATTTTGACACTCGGATGATGCGCCGCCGCTCTAAAATCTTAATGATACAATGGTATGTTTTTGGTCTGGCAGGAGTTCTAGAGTGGCTAATATTGATAACAGCATCTTTAATCAAAACAAGTTTAATTCTCTAGAACATGTTAGCAAGAGTCCCCTACTGGGCCCGACTGCAAGCCTCTGCTGTGCTGCATATAGTACATCAATGTAACTACACCAGAACTGGCCTACATTCCCATAAATCTGTCGCTCACAATTCTTCCCCAGCTCTGATCAAGCACATCAGGATTTTAAAACAAGTTGTTGGACATATGTTAATTTTCAGTTTGACAGATTAGTTTAGCACACGTAGACGAACTGTGTCACAGTATTGTTTGTATTGCAGTTATTATAAATGGCAACAGAGTAAACTTTCTCTTGTCAAGTAATGAAAATATCTATTTAGTACAAAATTGTATTCTACCCAATATTAAAGTACTGTTAAAAGTATAAAAATACATTTTTAATTAAAATCAGTGTATTTGTTTTCTACCCAGTATTAAAGTACTGTTAAAAGTATAAAAATACATTTTTAATTAAAATCAGTGTATTTGTTTTCTACCCAGTATTAAAGTACTGTTAAAAGTATAAAAATACATTTTTAATTAAAATGTATTTAACAAATGTATTGAACGATGAAGTAAATATCAAAAAAATCCATGGATAATAAAAACATGCATTCTTTAACTTATGGGCCAAGAAAGAAAAGATCCTTTTTTTTGTTCCACAAAATATATACCAATTATATTCTCATTTATATATATATATATATATATATATATATATATATATATATATATATATATATATATATATATATATATTTTTTTTTTTTTTTTTTATATATATTATTTAAGCACAGTGTGTTTTATAGATTACAAAGGCTATTCTGTTAAAAATCAACCTATCAATCAATAGCCTGGCTGTGAATTCTTTGCTGAGGTTATGAATTATTTTGCAAAAACTGTGTATAAACATGTGGGTCTGAATTATGTAGGCTTACATAATCTAAAAGCTTCAACAATTTCAACAATTGCCTTTGCGATGCTTATTCAAATATCGCATGCCTGCATTTTTAAAAACCCAAGATATGTCAGAACAAAGATGTGCGTTCAAAAATTGAAAACGAGTAACTGATAGATTATTTTTGTCGGTGTTTTTACCTCAACTTGGCAGTGAGAAGTTAACTTATGGAGAGCTTTTTTGGGTTTCTCTCTCACATCAGCTTTGGAGGGGGACAGAAATAGCATCTACATTACATGGCATGTATGCATTCCGTTCTTTGCTTTAGGTACTTTCCACTTAAGGAACTTACGACAAAGAAAATGAAATATTTGACCTTGACTTGGGTACATGCAGTAGGTGTGAAAGACCACAAAAACACCACAAAGGAACACAAACTAACAGGTCCGAACAAACATAAAATAGTCCTGGGGTGTGACAAACATCTGAGCTGCCCTTGGTGCCACAAGGCCTCTTGGATTCTACTCTTCCTCTTCTGCTAGAAGAGCAAAGACTTGCCTGTTTACATACAAGGCTCTGTGGTTAACCGTATTCATTTTGTTTCCTTTTAGTATATTAATTAAAAATGCACAGAACATGTATTGCTTCCTATATTATGAATATGTAACGGTAATTTGAATATGTTTTAAGTACAATATTTACATGGAACTGTAGATTGTTGCAAAAGCATATTCAACATTGATTTTGAACTATGCACATAATGTGAGGAAATGCACAGGGCAAGCTATATGAATGTTTGATAATAAACAAATGTGGCAAATGAGACTATTTAAAGGTACTTTCATGCAACTAACCTATATATTACACCTTTCAGGAGTCAGCAAAAAGCTGTTTCATACAACGTCTTCCATAAGAAATTTATAGCAGTCAAAATGCATGAATTGCATGAACTTCATCTTTTGTTTCAAGCCTAATTTTAAACTACAGAACTGCTCAGACACTGAGAACCAGTCCAGAGCACGGGAAATTATATATTATTATCAAATAGCGAGGCCTTTAAAGGCCTGCACAGAGACAGATAGAAGCTGACATCTGCCAGCGGATTTAGCTAAATGTCTTCTAGCAGCTCCATTCTGCTGCCTGCTTATTTCGCTTAAAAATTTCCTGCACATTTTACTTATTTACAGAACACGGAGTGAGATAATGGATCGCATCCTGGAATGAGAGCTATGTGACAAAAGACCTGAATGTGATTTGCACACTCCATGTGAACGCTGCACGTTTGCAGAACAATCTGTATTTGTAATGCGTTCCCTCAGGAAAAAGAGAGAGAGAGAAAAAAAAACGTACTCAGCCATGAGCCAGACACTTTGGACAGCACCATCTTCTGTAGGATTCACCAGAGTTTTAATATCCTCAATGCCGTGGTCCAGTGTTCCAGGCTAAAATGACAAAACACAATTCATCTTATATCACAATCATCTGTACATTAGGGTTTAAACTTGTTCTGTGTTCCCTAAAGTTACACTGTGTAGCATTTGGGCCTTTACTGGTCAAACAATAACTCATAATTATACGAGTTAGCCCAACTTTGACAACACTGGTAATAGTCACAGTAACAAATGCTATTCATTTCAGATAAATTAAGTGGAAACTAAACTTGACTCTACTATTTAGAGGCAAAAAGTATCTGTTTTTGAGATCAGTACTGTTATCAACATAAATATTTTTGTGAACCTGGTCAGTGCACAGCAAATATGATGCTTTGCAAACTATGTCGATTTATGTTTTATTATGGGTACTGTTGCTTTCCATTTTAATTGCAAACATTTTTGGTTTTGAGGTTTAGTTGTTTATATATATATATATATATATATATATATATATATATATATATATATATAGTATAACTCATAATGTTCTTGTGCATGCAAACATGGTAAAAGTAGTCCATAAGGAAAAAGATTTCAAAAGGATTAAAACCACAATTTAATTAATTCTAGATGTCTAGCATAAAGTTCCTACAAATTACAGATTGTCGTTTCAAGTGACCTTCTTTTTTCAGTTTTACTTGATGATTCTAACTATTAATTGCTTAGTGTTTGTCCACTTCTGATTTTAACAATCAATTATCTAATTTGTCTACAGTGTCGGTTCACACAGTTATGACTGTTAATGACTGCAATAAAAGTAAAAGTACATTACAGTCTTTGTATAAAAAATGGAACTGTAATGCAAATGTGAAAAAGTGTCTGTTGCCAATATAAGTGTGATGGCTTTAAGGCATAAGCCTTTTCACAAAGCAAAAATTGGTATCTGAGCTGGCCAACAGACAGTATTTGTTAATCAAATGACCTCAGGTCGGCTGAGGGAATAGAAAACATCAAAACTGCCTTTGGTGATCTCTTCAGGTTAAAAATATATGTTTGACTAAAGGAGCGAGCACTGGACATGTAAAGACTATTCGGACTGTCGTTGTTTGCTTAACAGGTTGAGGATATTCATATTTACACAAGGTGTTTTTCATAAGCACTATATTGTACCGCAGAGCAACCATGGATCGTCAACGTACAAAAGAAATGTAGAATGTGTCAGAATTTATTACTAACAAAGTGGAATACCAATTTGTGGTGAACCCAAAAATCAGAGGCTTCAGTGAGACTTCAAATAATAAAGACATTACCCTGAGGACAAAAAATCTCTTCAGTTTAAACTGTTCCGCAGATGCTGCCCATTTAGCTTTGGCGGCTGACGTTTTTGCAGGGGGGGTGCTTTCTGCCTTGGCTTCTGTAGAAGGAGTGCTGGGTTTATCTGTTTTTGTTTCACTTTGAGATTCTTGAGGCTTGATGTCTGGTTCCGGAGACTTTTCGGTTTGCTGCTCCAAGTCCACAGACTTGAACGTCTCCTCATCTTTCTCCGACATGGCGACCTAAACAGACCAGATCGTTTGCAAAGTACTCAGTGAAGTTATGTTGAAAACGCCCATAAAGTATAAACAGTAATACAAAAAGGGGATTAATAAGATGTTTTAAGTGTCCTAAGTTTCTGCACTAATCGGCACGAAACCCGCAGCACGAGTTGTTCAACATCCGAACAAATGATTCTTGATAGCCAATTCTTATTAATCAACTTATAGATCAGTTGGTGATTTCACCCCGAACCTAAATAACCAAAGTGCTGTGGAAAGTCACTAAAATGTTCATGTACGCAAATATTTGGCCAAAATGGTAGATATTACATGAAGGCTGCAACAGGCTGCTGATGACAATAAATACATTTAAAGTTATTATTATTTTTGTGCCCGTCCTCAGCGACGTTACTACTACCAAAAGAATCGTTACATCACAAGAACTCGCAATCAAACCCAGTAATTGTAACTAGCCAAGGCTATATCACAATCCCCATCCCTAACCTGCTATAACAAAATATCTTTATATACTTTTAACTGACTCAGCTGCCTTAATAGTTAAACGTGTAATAAAATACGGGCAGGAAATGTATATCTTACCGCTGGTTGCAAGAATTAAATCAACGTTCTGTGTTTTAACTACGCTTTGCGTCCGCGTCAGGACCTATTTCCTACTTCCGTGATATTCCGTGATGGGCGTTGAAGAGAAAACGAAACCTCCGTGAGGCAGCAGCAGCAACTCCCTCGCTAGAGTGGGCATTTTGTTTCAACAACAAGTGGCTTAACAATATTTTCAAGTAGAACAATTAGACAAATCTCTTAATCTCGATATCTAATTGTGGTCACCTCGAATAACCAATCAGACTGTGGGTATTTCACTTTCCCATCTTCGACATCGATTCAAATAGCCCGAGCCACCCACATTTCCCCCGCCAAGCAAGCAACTGCATTTTTCTCGACAGCGTTTAGGATTTCACACTTAAGCTTAATCTTCTGGCAAAGAGGGGCACGGGAACAATTTGTCCCGCGTGCTTTTCACACAAACTGGCCGCAGATGCGTGGTGCAGTTTACTCGTGTTCCACCTCAGACGCGTCCTCCCAAAAATACCAATTCAAGCAGCCGATCGAAGCCCTCAGATATTCAGACAAACAGTTTGAGTGGGATGTTAGGGGTTTGCTTTCTCGAGCATTAGAGCCTTCTACAATGCATCAAAAGGCTTCTCCATTCAGGTGTCATTTTCCATTCCTGCTAATCGCTTTTGACGCGCGACACGCTTCGTGGCCACACAGCGCACTTTAAACTGGCCTGTTAGAGAAAGCCATTCAACCTGCTCGATGAGATTTTTTTTTGTTTGTATGTTATTTTTTTTTTATCTGCGCAATAACAATTCCCCTTCAAAAGCATATTAGCTGCGTGCATGTGAGAGAGACACTTGTAATATTTGTTTCCCACCCCCGCATGATACAATAAAACTCAATTTTCAGATGCATAATCTAAGTAAATACACCCGGCAGCCGCCGCAGAGCAGCTTTTGCGTTCAGCTCGAGTCACAAACTCGTGTTTGCTTTCAAACTAAATACTGTGTCAGTCTAACTGTTGAACTGACTCTGGCTTTCTAGGAAGAAAGCATGATGGAGCACTTTTGCGAGGCATTGCATGTGGTCTACAGATACGCATCCTTACTGTATTCCTGTAAGATCTTACGGGTCACTAAAAAAAGTAGGGCACTCATATATTCCTCTGCTTTGTCGTATCATGTTACGCGAAACCTTTTGGGAGCCTGTGCATCTTATTGAGCATCCACTAACATTCAGTGACCTATAAAGCAGAGCTGGGAATAAAACAGCTTTATTAGCCATCATAAATCATACTTATTTGATGAGTAAATGACAGCGGTTTAAACAACGCAAAAAGGGAACTTGAGGAAATGTGATATCTCATTCCGGACTGTCAAACATTGTAAATTCAGCCTAATTGAAATGAACTGGCTCGGTGCAGCTGAATAATAACCTCCAACAAAAACACTGGGCCATGTTTTACCATCTGCTCAACACAGTTGTTAATTTTCCCACAGTTTACACGCCATAGCTGCATCATTATTTACATAAAAGATCAGCACTTTCCTTATTTTCTTTAATCAAGTTATTTTCTTTCAGTCAGCACAGGTTTCTTTTAAACGAGTGAATCAATGAATAAAACCCTTGCTAACTGAAAGAAAACAACATGCTAGAAAGATTTAATCAAAGCTTTGGTAATATATAGTGCAACAAATTATTTTTTTTTACAGAAAGTAAACATTTGTTACAAGGAGGGGGGAAATTTACAGGTAACACTCTAGAATAGGTCAAACTTGTGAGCTTAACTACAACTTTTCTTCATTTGCTACTTGTTAGTAAGGTTGTTAAGTTTAGGTATAGGGAGGATTAGGGAGGAAGAATAAGGTCATTTAGAATAAGGCATTAATATGTGCTTAATTAGCACTAATAAATGGTTAGCATTTTAGTAATATGCATGCTGATAAGCAACTAAAATAGGCATAACCGTAAAATAAAGTGTTACCGAAGTAAAAAAAAAAAAAAAAAAGATCACATTTTGGGGGAAGTTGTTATAATCTCTGTGAGCAAAGTCACTAGGTTTTAGTCCAATGCAACAACATTAACTAGCAATTTTAGGAACAAGAAAATCTTGTTTGGGTCAAATTAACCAGAACATGAGAAATGAGGTCAGAACAGGAAACAAGCCCTTCCTCATGTGGCTCTTTAACTGTCGAAAACACATTTGCACGATCGCATGGCTATACGCTCATTCACATATGTGCCCGTGTGCAGTTTATATTGTGTTCACAACTGCTGTTTTGACGATAACAAACCTCTGCAGATGCGTCGCGTTGAAACGCTTGCTCAGATGCCTCGTTGCACAGCGCAAGCATGTGGCCATCCTCTTTCTTCCCTGAACGGGTGGAGACGCTGTAATTCAATTATACGACTGCATTTATCTTTGTTGGGCCAAATGCCAGTGAAGCTTAAATGAAGTTCAGGACAGTGTGGCTGATCAGCAGATGCTGTACAACCTTAAATGCCCCGGGGCGTCCACAGCTGTGTTTACCGAGCAAGAATGAGCTAAACTCGCTGTGTATTCATGGCCGTGCACGAGTGTGGTGTTAATGTGTGTTGTTTGCATTTGTGCGACTGTGTTTCTTTGATACGATGATTATAATCTTTGCGTGAATGTGTACCGGGTTTCTGAGGCAGAGTGACCCTGGCGACTGGTTATGTTGTGCAAGAGTGTAAAGACATAGTTATGAGGCCTCATTAGCAGCAGTTGATCGCTCAGCTGGATGGCATCCAGCAATAACACCACGTGCCACGCAGTAATCATTCCCTCTTTAGCCGTACACGTCACATTTTTCTCTCTTTGATGCAGCTCAACCCGTAAACCCTGCTCCGCTTGTTCTTACGAGTATCGAGGTGCTGTTTTATTTCAGACATGCTTATGGGTTTCCAGTTCAGAGTACATTTCAAAATGATTCAGTATTAACTGCCTTCACAGGACAGGGTGCTGCTAGTAAGTACATAAGTATGGTTTCATTTGTATAGCATTAAAAATATCTTTTTTTGATAAGCTTTGATCTTTTTTTCCTTTTAAGCTTTGATCATTCTTTTTTGCTTTTCTTTTTTCCTGTTTTATCCTTTTGAATGGTATAGTAAAAACTGCTTTTAACACTGATGATAATAATAATAATAAATGTTTACTGAGCACCGAATCAGCATATTAAAATGATCTCTGAAGAATCATGTGCCACTGGAATAACATCACATTTTAAAATATACGAAAACAGAAAACAATTCTTTAAAATTGTAATAATATTTCATAATATTACCGTTTCCACTTTAAGTTTGATCAAATAAACGCAGCCTTAGTGAGTATGAGAAATAAAGAAAAAAAACAACAACAAAACTTATAATAATTATTATTTTTGGATTATTCATTGGATTTTAAATCACCACAATAGAAACGATATTTTATCTTTATTATTCTATCGTGTGAATTATGAATTTTCTCAACACTCTTTTTTATTATAATGAATTATAGCATATATTGTAGTAGAGTATTATAGTAATTTGCATATGAAGCACAGTGTGTCAACATAAAAATGTTAATTTATACAGCATAAAATGTAAAAACCCCCAAAAAACTCATCCGATATATTATTGTATTGCTCATGTTAGGTTGGTCTGTAAGCCTATGTGTTCAAAAGCGAAGACACTGTAATTGAGTATAGAGGAGCAAAACCGCATCCAGATTAAACTTCTGAACAGCTCAATGCTAATTAAGCTAGTGACACTCTCACCCATATCATCACTTCTCCCAGCGCTCTGACCGTGCAGTAACCTGCCTCTTCAGCACCTTGGCTTGCCCTGATATGTCTGGAGGGTATGGTTTCATGCTCATCCATCTGTATTCCACTTGACTGTATCACATCAACACTAGAGCGGAAGACAAGTAACGGGGAGACAAGCTACTGTGCACAGCAGTACAGTATCCCTGTACATAGAGGGCCAGAACATTTGACCAGAGAGTCCAGAGAGACCTCTTCCAAATCACTGCTGACAGCTCCTCTCCTGACAGCAGATCCTGAGAGTCAGCCAGTATGTCCAGGAAGGTAAACAATGTTGCACAAGCTGATGTGACGGCACTTAGTCTGCTGCACTGTGACAGACCGTGACAAATGACTGCAAACGAACAACAAATCTTTACAGTATGAATCACTAGCGGTGACACTTTCAAATAATAATAAACAATCACCATTCATTCATCTAAGTTAACGTTCTTTCTTTTTTCACTTATTTTTTCACATACTCGGGGCTAAAAGAAAATTTTTCAGTGTTTGCCATAACTTGTCAGATGAGTTGCAACACGGACTGAAATGAATTGAAATGAAATATTGCCTTATGTAGAGCTGCTTTATGGCTGAAGTGAAAATGTTTCAGAATTGGGAAACTCTGACACAAATATTACTAAACTAAACTGACAGCTGAATTGAATTTTCTTCATTAATAATTTTAACAGTTAGGGATGCACTGAAATGAAAAAGTCTTGGCTGAAGCCGAACAAAATGAAACAATGCCCCGAAAGCCGAATACTGAACATAGGTTTTCAAATTTTTCCCCATAAATTTTTTTCTTTTTTTTCACTGTTGAAAAAGTGAAATAGCCAAAAATGTGTTTTTTTTTATTGTTTTGTCTAGCTTTTCAAAGAAAACTAAATAAATTAGCTACAAAATTATTTTAAAATATTTACTTAACACTAAACATTTTTTAAATATACCTATAACTATACCAACGAAGCACAATTTAACTTAAAGTAAGTTACAAAAACTATTTCTGGCCATTTTTGATCTTCTTCTTCAATCAGGCATGTATATTTTACCATACAAATAAATGTAACCTAGCTGAGCAGAAGAGAGACCTTTGAAAAAAAAAAAAATAATAAAAATAAATATATATATATATATATATATATATATATATATATATATATATATATATATATATAAATCGAATCTCATCCAAGATAAACGGGCAAGAGGTCAGAACATGAATGAAACAGACTAGGGCTATGAACAGATAAACTAGACATAGACTTATACTAAGAAACACATGATGGCTTCGTATCGCAGCTATCACTGGGGGAGCGATAAACATAGGACAATACTCAGAGTAGAACTGAGTTTGGAAGTGCTTTTTATGGTGAGAGAGTGATTGAATGCAGGTGAGCGTGTGATGAGTGCAATCAGCTGTGTGTGTGTGTGTGTGTGTGTGGTCAGTGAATACAACCAAGAGTCAATGTGGAGCGGAGGTGACATCTACTGGTGAGTGAGTGGAAGTTCATGGACCAGAATCATGACACCTAGCAGCTGACCAGTAACATTCTATTAGCTCAGATTTGGGCTTTGAGCCCTAACTAACAATCAGATACACGTAAGCTCGTACAGCGCTGTTTAAATAGGCTGCACGTAACTTGTGTGCGTTTTAAATAACATTATGGTCTTCTATTTACTTACTAATCGTTTGAGGATATTTCCACCCTTCCTCTTCTCGTCAAAGACATGAAATGCAGTGGTGTTTCGCTGTCGGTGCTTGCTTATTTCAGTTAGTCCAACTTATTTTGAACTAAATCAACTGACAGTGAGTCAGACTAATTGAAAAAAACCTGGCTTATTTGAAAAACTTGTTTTATGAAACAGGCCCCTAAGTAAGTCAAATTCATCACACACACACACACACACACACATAAATATATAAATATATATACACATACATACATATACACTAAACTTGACAAAAAATATACATATACATATACATAGTTGACAAATAAAAATAGGAAAATAAAAAAACTGTCCTATGGTGTAACATCCAAATGTAATGGAAAATACAAATAACATGTGAAAAATGTTCCTTCATTCTTAGAGTTACAAACAGGATGAGGGAGGTTTATCAGCAAAGTTAGTGACTAAAATCATGACAATTTGTTTTTTTCATTTTCACACCATAGGACACATCCAGATATATATATATATTATATATATATATATATATATATATATATATATATATATATATATATATATATATATATATATATATATATATATATATATATATGCCCTAAAGTGGATATTATTATGCCCTAAAGTGGAATTATTTTTTAGTTTAAATAGCAATGTGTAAATAGGAATTAATTTGAATATTACATATTAGAACCAGGCATCAAGCTGTTAAAAGAACCATCTGTTACTATTTATGCCGCTAAAGAATAAAAAAGCCTTGACATACTTTTTCTCTCATCATTTCCATAGAGTCTGAAAACATCAATGGCGAATAGCAATTGCTTTTTATTATTATTTTTGTGATTTTCTAAACACTGACCTCCAGTCAAAACCCCTGCAAGCCAGCACTCATCAAAGACAAATACTTGCAGTGTCAGAAAACTGCAGCTGTTCTCAATTCTAGCACACATTAGAAGAATTAGACAGGAAGGAAGCAGATCTGAAAGCAGTTCTTGCGTTGGGCACAGGGTGGCAGTATTCTCACAAGTTTGATATAAAGACACAACAGAGACACAGGAGAGAGAGCCGGAGCTGCCTCTGAGACATACAGTGCTGCTGCTACTAATACACTGTTGACTCTCATTGACCTGAATGGATCAGGCCTCCACTGAGCTGATCTTTTCTGATTACTATTAGAAGTTTGGAATGGACTCTGCTGTGGGGGACACGGGTCAAACAAATCTATCCACGAAGCACATATCTTTACATTCCTAATGAAAATCCCTCATGATGATTAATCCCTGCCCTTAAAAATATCCGATGATGAAAATAAGCTTTGATGAGGCAGAAAAATTTCATCCTCCAATTGCTGATCTGATATGAACTCGAAACTGATTTAATATCATAGAGGCCCGGTTTGACCTTTGAGGCTGTGCACCTTGTGCTGAATATCGTTGCAGCTTCTGTCCCAAGAAAATAAAGCTGCGTTGCACGACGCATCTGATTTGTTTGATCCACATCATCGCTGTAACCCCCGGCCTCTTTTGAGGTCAGAGCTGGGTGACGGAGTGACATTTTGACCCTTTTCAAGAAGTCCAAAAACTTTGATCGGATCTACTCTAATCCGTCTTAAGGTTTTGCATTTCTGCCTCATTTCACTCTGGCTGACCCACATAGTATCTCTCCACTTGACCTTTTTTGGCCTGAAGTAAACAAACCAACAGAAGAAAATCCCTCTTTCTTGTGAGGTGCTGTAAGTCGACGAGTTTTGAGGTGCAGAGTAATTAACGCCCGTGTTTTCTGGGAAGTTTCTCTCAGAAACGACATCTCTTTCATTCACGGGTGATCTGCTGCGAGATGTTTATTTACCCTGCGGTTGTTTGAGCGTACTGACCCTCTTTCTTTGTCCAGATGGTCCCGTACACCTCTGCACTTGTCTCGCTGTTAAACTCGGTCGATGTGTGCGCGCAACCGGCGGCGATGGCAAACTACAAACATACCTGCACCTGCTGTTCACGGTGTGCGTGAACGACATGCAAATAAACCGTTTTCTCCGTGCACGCTTCATCTGAGGCGATCTGTGCGTAAAAGAACAATGTTCTCCTTTATTAAAGTCAAACATTCATTTCCCCAAAACATGAGGAAGTCGGCGCAGACACAGTACGTTTGGATGAGCTCCAAATGGGAAATGTAAATGCTCAGTAGTCCAAGAATTTCTCCAAATGGTTCAAATAAGGCTAACTCGGTGGCATTTCTGGAGTTAACGGCGGGAACTTGTTTTTTTTTTCCATGCAATGCCTATAGGATTACAGTACATTTTCAGCCCGGTTGCCCATTTGTATTCCGCTCCACTGGACCTGGGCTTCTTATGTGTTTGGAGAGCTAGAGTATGTAACTGAGGGGTTACAGCGCGCTGGATGACTGGAAGGGCTTAACTGTATAACACAGTGATTCTCTCACCTAGGATAGACATTGGGCCTTATTTGAACAATCTAAGAGCAGGGTCTCAAGCGCACGGTGCAGGTGCACTTAGGACTTCTCTGAAACCACTTTTGATAGTTTCACGGTCCAAAATGGTTGAACCTATTCTCTTAATGAGCCATGGGTGTGTTTTTGGGGTAACGTGCGATAAACCAATCAGAGTCTCATCTCACATTCCCTTTAAGAGCCAGTTGCGGATTCGCTCTGGTGGAATTTGCTAGAGCAAAGACTGAAATTCCTTTAAAGAGCTGCACGTGAACGAGCAGATAGGTAGCCTAATTCTGATACATGCAGTGACTTTGCATTATGACATGTAGGCATTTTTAATATTTATGTATAGTTGGCATGTTTGTGTGTTTCTTTGCATCCCTGTGTGTGACTGTACACACGTTGTGGAGACGTCTAATTAACAAAAAAATAAATAAAATACAGAGCAAGTGACTTCAGACCATATTTCAGTTGGTCAATGTCGCAGTCTTTTTTACTTGCCTCAAATGTAACGCACCTGAATTCACCAAGTACAACATGTTCCTGGATCAACAACCCTGTTAACCCTCTAACAACAGTGTGTTTAACCAGATCAGATTAATAAATACATTTTCTGGCCCCATGTCTCGAATTCGTGATCAATTAAAAGATATTTAAAGATCATGCCACACGTGCGCTAGAAATCCAACTAGAAATGACAGCCTGGTGAATAATCTGCATTACAAAAAAGGAAATAATAATACAAATGATTGTGTATTGCTGCCAAGGTATCTAGTTTTTGTAATGATTTGTTATATAGAGATCATGATCCATCTAATTCATTTGTCTAATAAAGTGCTTCAGTGACAGATCAGATACATGTTTAAAGGTATACAAGGTACGGCATAATTAAAATAATTTAATAATCAGTAAAACAAAGGCAGAACACCGTAAAACTTCTTGAGCATTCCAAAGAAAGTGAAAGAGTCGTAACCGGTTCTGCGTTGGTTTCTCCGGAGATATTCAGAATTACGGTTAAGACAACCCATTATTTTCTCAGAAAAACAACTAAATGAAAAGATACTTATGCACATGATACAGGATGTCCCGAATGTCCCAAAAATATCAATTATTCATTTTCAAACAAAATCAAAGTTATGGTCTTTTGCCTTTGCATAGCAGCAATAAAGCGCAATAATTTTCAGTTGCTTCAAAATAGCAACGCGCCAACAGTGCATCTAAACAAACCCCATTTTCAGAGCAGCATGTCCTGGGTGCAATGCATTTGCTACAACACGGTACTGAATGTAAAAATGAGACCTGCATCAGGCTGAAACAAGCAAAAAACAATTGCTTCGCACCTGGAATCGCATTCGCGGGGTGTATGGTAGGGCCTATTATGTTTCTGACAGTGGGCAGCCAAACTTGACCGATCCTCTCCTGCTTCATCCTTAATCAGTCAGCTAAAAACCTGAACGAGACAGCAAACATTTTGAGAGGATCTCCTTCTAAAGCAAAGTGAAAGTACAACACCTCAGCAGGAAAAGAGCCGAGAGGCTGATGAAACAGAGGTCCACTTAGAACTGAGGGTTTAACAAATCTTTACACGTCCCTCGATCATCAAAGACAATCCACGCGGCTCTCCCCTCGCACGCACACTCACACGCGCTATGCTCTGACATGGCCTCTCATCCCCGCAGGAGGGCATTAAAGTTTGAAACCGGATTAATAGCTAACTCGACTCGCCGGTAAATTGAAAATCTCGACTCTCTGTATGTTCGCCTGATACATTCGGCTGATGTCTCGTACAGAAACTCCGCATCTGCGGTTGCCCATTTATAAGGAGTGTGCGTTAGGCTCTAAAAATAACCTTCCGGTGACCTACTTTTCCTTTAGGATTCGCGTGTATTGTTTGCTTGAAACGAACAGAAAGGCGAGAAAAGCTTCAAAATTGTTCAGAGCGTTTATTTGGGAAATCAGATTGGGTAGCTAAAAGTTGTTTTGCTCGCGATGAAGAATCACAGGAGGCAGAATGGTTTTGTGACAGGTGTATCAGCCAGCCAGGGTTGTGTTTGTTGACTGTTGTTGTGTTTCCACATCTTTTTGCCCTCTGGGACCCGATGCGCGGTGAGACACGGAGCAGGGCAGCAGTAAAAGGGAAGTCGGAGATATAGGCACTGAGGAGATTGCTCTGACATGCTTGTCGGATTCTGTTCTGACCGATGAGGTTACCACGGGCGATGAAAAATGACACCTCTTGCGGTCTTCTCCGTCCTCCTCACTCTTTCTTAGTCCCGTTGTTAATAAATGCAACCTGTCAACCTGAGCGACTCGGATACATCCAGGATGTGGAGATGAAAAAGAACCCCAAGAATTTAGCAATCAGTCGTAGGCTTATGTAACGTAAGACTGCATTTTAAATGACTCGAGCATGAAATGAGCTTCTTATTTGGGAAATCTCCAAGAAGACGGACTGTTTCCTGTTGTAGTTTTCATTCCTTCACTTGCTCATGTGATTTGATAGTGTAACGAGTAAAATCAACAGGCAGGTCAGGAAAGTGGAAGGCTCATTGCCCCTCTGGGCTTAGATATTCTGACATGTGCGTGTTTACACACAGCCCCAAGGGTTCGTTCTCAATGACATGACTCTTGGTAACACAACAGCAACGGATGCTGGGACCTGCAGGTATTGTCTTATTTGTGAAACAAAAACAGAATACATTTCTGTGGGAATGAAGAAAATTGTTATTATACATAAATTGCCTTATTTATTTAAAAACAAAAATTAACATAAATATATGCTTCATATGTTTGCCTATTTGCGTTTAAGCGAGGCCCTGAGGTTTTAATACGCAGCATAAAATGAGAGAGCTCAGTGCAACCTAAGGAAACGCATGCAAATAGAAAAAGCACCAGCAAACTACAAAAACATCTTCATAACATTTTTTTTTTTTAGCAGATATTGATTACCATTATACATTTTCTTAGCTGAAAATACAGTATTACTGGCAGCTGGATTCCAGTAACTTACTGTATATTTACATTTATTTACAGGCAACAGTTTCTTTAAAGATAAATTAACATTAAAATTTAAGGTTATCTTTACGGGACAAAAATAAATAAAATAACAGCCTCATGCAAAGCATTTCTGAGAACCAAAATCAGAAAAAAAACAGAAAAAGGTTGATGAGCATTTCTGGTTCACTAGAATATTTCGCATGAGGTTGGTTTTAATAGTTTTATGAAGATTTTATGAAGATGGCTAAGAATTCAGTTATTTGGATCGAGCTAGGCAGGTCATTCGACCAGTCTGTGAAAGTGATTTCGTGCTTCTTATTTGTACTTACAAAACACTTATTAATGTATTTTTCTGCATTGCCATTTTCTAGATCCCTTTACCCTATCCCATACCTGAGCATAACTATTATTTACTATCAATAAGAAGTGATGTTTTAGTCTACTGAGAATAAAAAAAAAAATAATTAATTAAGAATATGTGTTATGACACTTAGCTGGCACAATCTGAGTTTCTATTACACCATAGGATGAAGTGACAAGTCTTCAGGAATAACTCATTGAGTCATTCTACTGTTTAAGACCACTGATTTATTCAATTGAAATATCAAAGTGTGCTGCACTGATGCAAGGGTTCACATTGCAAGTATGGAATTTCCATTGATGAAAACAAAAACAATTGGACAATTGGCAATGTATTTTACTCATTTTGTATAAAAGTAAAATTGAAATGGATTTAACAGCACAATAGCACAACAGTAATGATCTATGCAAAGTGAAGACAGGACTACAGAAAGTCTCCTCATGTCTCACCACGTTTGCTTGACGCAGAACTGAATTGCTAGATAAAAAAAAGGAGGACTGAAGGTCATATAATCGGTATCCTGATTTTTCTTCCTTTCTTGCCGTGACTTTTAGTCAATATGAGTCATATGATATCAAAGCAAATCTTAAATCAAAGTGTGATTGCAATAAACCAAGAATCTGCCCATGTTGCTATTTTTAAAACCATCTGCTGACCAGTTTCTGCCCTTTGGGAGGAGATAAAGGACTGGGAATTTCCTGAAGCATAAGTCATTATTAATTCCAAGATTCCGAGAGACCCAGGAATGACGCCCTGTGAAATTAGAGCAATCTTACTAGGTTGTAAACAGAAATAAAATCAAAGGAGACCCTGATATCTGTTTAATTACAGCAACATCAATCAATGTTTGTTAGGTGGTCTGGGTTTCCATGGATAACCGCTCAATACTATTCAGGTTTATTCGTGAGGCACTGAGAGGGACCACACGCAAAGAAAGGTAACATAACAAGGCCTTGTATGTTAGTACGGTAAAGATAAATCAACCTGAGGTTAACGTTTTGTAGCTTATCCTTTCAAGCTTAAACAGGTAATTAATCTTCCTTCTCGCTGTCTATTAACGAGTTAATATAGCATAAAAGCACAAGCATTACTCAAGTACTGAACCAGACATAATACATACCTGTATTCTCATCCAGCAACAAGGATGCTTTGAGGTGCAGCAAATCCGTTTCATAAAAGGGTAAAAAAGGAAGCATGTTTCCATAGCAACAGAAAAAAAATACAGTTTAAATGATGACAAACAGTAGGTCTCTGAACCTCCACCTACGTGTGTACTTGAAAAATACAACCTCTCAGAACCCATCAACGTGGCAACTTAGTGAATTCTCATAACACTAATGGCTGGCAGCAGTCTTGGCTTAAATAGGTCACGGCAGGGGAATAATTGTATTAAGTCTGCTGCAAATAGACCAAGATTTCAACAGGAAAGACAACTTTCTGTATCTGACGTTTACATTTACAAAAAAAGATCTCATAAAGATGTTGAAAACAATTAGGAGTGATAGAACTACTTAGAGGCTTCACAAAGGGAAAAAAAAGAAGAGCTCGATGAACTACTAAGAATTCCAGGAAAAAAACAACAACAACATTATATACTCTTTTAAGACATGTTTGACACTTAGCTGGCCCCTGTTATAACCTTGAATGTAGTTCTTATCACAGTGTTGAAGTTTTGACTATTAAAGTGTTGAATAATAAACTATGTGAAGCATTACTTTTGAAAAACTGTCCCCAAATTCCAACTCTGGCCAGATGCACATAAGACAAGGAGGAAGAGATGAATCAGAGTGATTAAATGAAGACAGAAATCCCATTCTTGTGTGAAGTATTCTTTTAACTTACTGTTCTCGTTTTATTTTGGCTGCACGGTTTGTGTGTGTTTTATAGATGTCATAGTTTGGCCATTGTTTAAAGCCAAGTACAATTTGTACTCTGGAGCATGGCCAGAACTGAGCACAGGAACATGAAAGGTAGATTTATGTACATACAGATAAACATACTGAAACATGCTACCTGATCTCGTAAAGTAAGGTGCAAAATACATACCAATAAGTACACATCACAGCAATTTCCAGCAGAAACTAACAATAGAGGCGAACACTTGTAATTGTTTTCATAAACAGTTATGATTACAGGTCCAAATGTTCGCTTTCCAGACATAACAAGCTTGCTTGGTAGCACAGCTGGCACAGAATTGGTCTTAGAATTTGAAAACCGTACAAATCCTGTGAAAAACGTGACTCACGATGAAGAGCTGAAAATCGGTTGTGTTTTCGTACATACTATCAGGTAGGTTTAGGTATAGTGCAAATGGTACGTAATTAAAAAATATATATAATAAATAAAAATCATGGAACATTGCATACACAGTACCACTCAATAGACATCTCAATACAGAAAAGTGGTGACACATATAAAACAATGGACATTTCACGCATTATTTTGCGTCTTGCGACAAAGTTTCCACAGGTGCGTTTTCATCATGAGATCAGGTTGGAAACTGAACAGTACGCTGGCAAAGACGTGATTCTCTGTTGTTGACAACTCACACACAAAAGATGAGTCATTAAGAAACTATGATTTCTTTTCTTTTTATTACTTTAACCTTTAGACTCTTACTCAACAGCTCATTCCTTGTCAACAACAGTGACAGTTTTCTCTCTCTCTCTTTAACTCTCAGAGTTATTTATGCAGCGTGCTCCCAAAATGTAGGAGGCCAAAAATGAAGACATGAGCCCAATGCCAGGGCCCGTACGCAAGTGCAAGAGAGCGTGTTGGAATACACCCCTCACTTAAATCCTCCTCCAGGCTTTGAGCCTGAAGAGCTTTTCTATTCCTGTTGGACAAAATGCAACTTCAATCAGAAAACACAACCAATCATCGAACAGGCACTCTGATTTCACATCAGAGGCGTTCCTCAACACCCTTCCGTTAGATGTTAGTAAAGGGAAAACAAAGGTTTAACATTAAAGCACTGATGAAATGAGGTTGTGTAAGGGATCAAAACTTAATTCAGTTTCTTATAGAAAAACGCATTAGACAAGTAAACATGTGCAGATGTCTAGTTAGTACCTTGACCTCACTTAAATTCTGCCATCATTTACTCCCCTCACATCATCCCAAACCTGTATTTCTAACTGTACATGTGCTCATTTCTTAAAAGAAAAAAAGACGTTTCTTAAAATATCACAGAATATTTTCACAGAATAACGTTCTGAAATGATGTGAGGATAGGGAACTAATGACATGCAATTTGCCTCGTGCAACCAGTTTTATTTCTATAATTTGAGGAATTTCTGATAAAATATAAAACTGTACTCTTGGGAAACTCATAATATATGTTTCTTTCGAAATGATTGGTGGCATAACTTTCTAAGTACATTTCCTGAAAAGTGAAAAAGAGAGAAACAGAATATCCAGTGAGAAACATTGCTTACTAATGAACTAACATGATTACTTACTGCGTTTTATAGGGCAACCCGTGATTCGTTTCTTCTGAAATTATTTGTGGCATATATTGTGGCATAAAAACATTTCCAAAAAAGAAAGAGACACTGAAACAAAACGAGGGGAGAAAGAACAGTTCTGTTTTTTTTTTGGGGAATTTAATTGGAAACTGGAAAAGTGGACATTATGCCACAGATAAATCATTTTGGAGAATCTCCACTGAATAATGGGTTGCTCAGTACAACAGTATGTAATTATTACTGACTGTAAAAAAAAAGAAAAGTTAAAGATGTACTACACATTCAAGGTGTAGTGTGGAGATTAATCCACACTATTGGTTTTTAAGTATGGAGTCTGCCACACGGCTGGGAATAGAGATGAACGAAACACTTTACTGTGCAACCCTAAACCGCTCTCTACATCTTCAGATGTCTTTGATCATGTAGCTTCTGAATGATTTACCATGAAGATGAGGAGCATGCCAAACACGCATGGCCAGCATGGGATACGAGTAACCAGCACAACACGGAAATCAGAATCGCCCCCAGAGACACCATTAAACTTTAACAGGGCGAAGGGTTCAGGGGGCTTATGGCTGCCAAGTCGATTTTAAACAGTGAATGTCCAATTAAAGCCATAAAATGATCAATCTCCGCTCGAGAAACAACTTCATGTGTAATCTAACTACATAAATGACAGAAGGGACAAACCTTTGCTCACGTGACACAAGGATGAAGACGAAAACCCCCCCAAAGAAGGACAGAAAGAAACGAGGACTGAGATGATGCCGTTTCAGTCGTTGGCTGAATAATTAACAAGACTTGACAAGATCCGATGTGTTCCCACAAAGCCAACGTAACGCATCTGAAGCTAGCCTTTTAGAACATAGAGATGCACTCTAGTCTGCAGGATAAAAGGTGTCAAGAATATTTAAGCATGTCTTTTCTGAAATGTTGACAGTGTGACCCCAAGGCATGAAGCGATTTGGATCTTTTAAAGCTGTGTCACTGAAGGGGCTCAGTCAAGATTCCAATATTAAACACTCGCACTCTTTCATCTGTTTTACTCACTATCAGTGGCATGCATTCGATTTCAAAAGCGTCGGATGAGACTGAAAAACAATCGAGATTTGTGACTTTGAATGTCTGGATCTCCCTCTACAGAGTATCGATTGGCTGTACGAGGATCTCTCAAAAATAAAAGGAAGCCACTTGTGTCAGTGAGTTACAACAACTCCAAATAATAGGACCGAACCAATCGCACGCTGAGCCTCTGATTGCTGCAGAAAACATCCTTGAGATAATGTCTGTGATGAACAGAAAAGCAAGCCACTGCTAAGTGATGACTTGCCTGGCTCTCTCTGTGTGTGCGAGGCAGTGTGAATGAAAATAAATTGAAGAACCCCGAGGTTAAGCCAGGGCACATTTACGAACAACGTGCTATCGATTTGGCCAGTGCGTCATAGCGGCTCGCTGAGGCGGGGGTTGTCATAGTTACATATTAGAATTAACAGTGCACCCTAGCAACTGAAAGGTCAAGGCAATTCATGTCCGGATGAGATTTCTTGTAAGAACATGTTTTTTCGATCATACCCACATTCCCCCAGCACACCTGACTGCTGTTCGAGGGGGGTTTAACTCCCACAGTTTGTGTTCACAGTTGCTGACCAATAAGTGCAGCCACATAAAGATGTATGAAATAGCAATAATGAAGTGCAATAATGAGCGCAATGGTGCCTCACTGCATCTGTCAGTCCTAACCAACTGATCTCATGGTAAAAAAAAAAGCCCTTTTCACAAACAAAAAGACCCTGAATGTATTGCCCTAAGGCATTCCATTAGATGATGGAATATGGATGCAGGGACTGCCATGAGGGTACGATTTAAGTAAGGTTCGAATACTCCACATAACAGCAGTCAAACCAAAAAATGCTAAGTTTTCCATCATTTCAGTAATGATAAACAGTTTAGTCAAAGTAATTTCCTGTCGGCCAACAAACACTTAACCGAAGTCACGTTCACCAGAGAAAGTACTGTAACTATAGCAACTAAAATCATAGGCATGTAACTTGTTTGCTTTCCATTGAGATAAGCTAGTATGTTCAGAAAATTAAGAATGACAAGTTTTGCATTGTATGTAAGATTTTTCTAGAAGTATACATTCAAAAGTTTGGTATCAGTACTATTTTTCTTTTGGTAATCAGGGCTGCATTTATTTAATCAAAAAATACTAAAATAAATGTAATTTTGTTAAATATTATTGCAATTTGAAACAACATTTTAATATACTTTAAAATTTTATTTATTCCTGTAAAGCAAAGCTGAAATTTCAGAATCATTACTCCAGTCTTCAGTGTCACAGAAATCATTCAGATAATATGCTGATTTGTAATCAGTGTTGAAAACGGTTGTGCTGCTTAATATCGGGACCTGTGACACTTTTTTGCTAAAGTAAAATATCGAAACAGTATAACATTTGTGTTTATGCAAAATGGAAAGTTTTTTTTTTTTTAAGTAATTAAACTTTTCCTTTCATTCAACAACTATGTGCTAAATGGATAAAGAGGGATAATAAAGATTATCGATGAAAAAAACAAAAAGTATCATATATAGTTCCAACAAAATATTAAGCAGCACAACATTTTCAACACTGATAATAAATCAACATATTAGAATGATTTTTGAAGAATCATGTGACACTGAAGACTGGAGTAATGGCTGGTGAAAATTCAGTGCTGCGTCACAAAAACAAATGATATTTTACAGTTTAGTAAAATAGGAAACCAATATTAGAAATTGTAATAATATCAAATGAATACACTTTGAGGAGAATAAGAGACTCCATTAAAAGTATAAAAAAACGTACCTCTCCCAAACGTGTGAACAGCAGTATACATATAAATGATAAAGTTTTAAAGATTTTGTTAACCTAGCAGTGGCAGGACAATTTAGGTTATGCAAGATAAACCTCAAAAATCCCCTGAAAATGACCTATAGATTTACATTTCATAATTTTGAATATTTGAATTCCTTTAAAACAGTTGGCTTCACTCATTGTTAGTCATCGAAAGTATAAAAACAGTTACATAATTGCAGTCTTATCCCTCTATTTTTAAACCTTCATTCATTCATCAATATACCTAGTACCGTAAAAAAAAGCATTGTTGGAAAAGCTATTGCTGTTTTATGAGGCTTGGCATTGGGGTTCTGAAAGCTGTTTTTACCTTGACCAGAAACATTCCAAGCCCTAAATAGAAGCATTCCGAGATTCAGTGTTATCAAATATCTAACATCTTTTCAGAAGTTGTCTTCGGCTGACATTTAAGAATGATAATAAAGATAGATGGACAGCAAAAAAAATTATAAATAAATGATATCTATCTATCTATCTATCTATCTATATATCTATCTCTCTCTCTCTCTCTCTCTCTCTCTATATATATATATATATATATATATATATATATATATGTGTGTGTGTGTGTGTGTACATATATTTTCTGCTGTTACTGAAACTACTTTTACAGCAGTTTATATCACTTTTTTGTGCACCGATTCTACACTACAGTATATGTGGATCTCGACAACACCTGGGACATACATGGGAAAACAAATCTTTGCAAAAAGGCACAATGCTGGATTTATGGCAGTGGTGCCGAGGCAGAACAAGCATCAGGTGCACCTTATTATGCACTGCCAGCAGCTCCACTCGGCTACCTGCTTGTGTCTTGAAGACGACAGGTATCCATTCACACAAATGTGCCCTGCAAAGTGGAATTCATAGACAATTTGGCCATCTTAAGTAATAATTTAAACCATAGAAAGCATTTACATCGAACGGGATGAGCAAATGGTATGTAAAGACACAAAAGCTTTACAGCAACTTTTCAAAGGGAACATTTTTCTACATTATTTACTCTTAAAGGGTGTACCTTAAAGCTATATATTAGTGTGTAAAGTATACATTTTAATACTTAAATGGTACATTACCATTAAGTTCAGCTACCCTCTACCTCTCATTTCTGCAGCCCTAGATTGCATTTTCTACAGTCTTCAACTCTTCAAACACTGGCATTGTTCTCTCGCAACGTCACAGTAACGGCAGTTTTTTTCAACATAGTTCAGTTTAGTTCATCATAGAATGTTTCCTTGTGCATTCTATTCCCGCAAACGAAACACCACCGAACAAAATTGCAAACTCTTGGCAATAAAGGCCACCTTTGAAGGTGGTGATTGTTCTTCACACGATTCTGTTGGAAGATGCCCTCTCTACAATTTGATCACTTTTCCACTTCTACCGACATGAAGTCAGTTATTCCGTTCACCCTCATACTCGCTCCCATTCAATGATCACAGAAGCTTACAATACAGACCCTTCTCCATCTGATTGGCCCCCTGATTTTACATATGTACCACTCAAGCTTCGCATCTGAGTTTTACAGTGGGTTCACAAACCACTTCTGGTGGTCTACGTTGCAATTAGATGTCATCAACTTTGTTCCATGCTGCCCTGTATGTAATATATCTAAATCATCTTAGCAACAATTGGAAGGGTTATTGCACACATCGCCATTTATTAACCAATCTCCCCAACTCACAAAATCACACCACAATTCTCACGCCCTAGTCAAACTCTGCTCTAATTTTCACTGCTAGAACAGGTATTCCGCTTCTATGGCTTTCCCAAAGACATTACCTCTGACAGCGGTCCCCAGTTCACCTCTCGAGTCTGGAAAGTATGCCAACAACTTAATATAAATGTCAGCCTCAGTTCAGGATATCGCCCTCAAGCAAATGGTCAAGTTGAAAGATTGAATCAAGAACTCACCAGCTTCTTGCACTCCTATTGTCACCAGGATGACTGGAGTAGTTTTTTTTCTATGGGCTGAATATGCTCAAAATCCCCTTCACAAACCATCCACTTGCATTACCCCTTTTCAGTGTGTGCTTGTATTCCAACCTCCCATGTTTCCCTGGCCGCGGAAGCTTCAAAACTACCAGCGGTCAATAATAAGCTGTAGTAAGCTTCTGCTTCACAGAAGAATGGATGCCATGTAGACCCCTGGGTCTGGCTATTGTCTAGAAACATTTGTCTTTGGCTGCCCAGCAAAAAATTGAGTTCTAGTGGGTACGTGGGTCCATTCAAAATTTTTAGACAAATAACACCTGTATCATGCAGTTTGGCTTCATGTCTTCCTGCTCAAGCCCACCGGTGGACCAAAAGGAGAGAGGGGCCAGGAGGAGGCTGCTGAGGAGAGTACTCCTCTCCTTATCATTGACCGTGAAGAAAAGTATTTAGTATAAGAGGTTCTCGATTCCCGATGCAGAGGTTGACTACCAGGACCTCCTAAACCCCACACTCACATCAGAGTTTCACTGCAATCAAGACCCAGTGAGGAGACAATCGCAAGAGAGGGGGCTCTCTCTCTCTCTGATCACCACCGAGGGCTGTCACCTGAGTATTAATCTATCCGGACTATGTTTCCTAGACACCCCGTACCTAGGACTAATTACTGCCACAGGTGTTCCTCATTGCAACTGCCATCTTTATATTGCACTCATGTCCAGTCTTTGCAAAGTCTTATTTTGCTCGAGCTGAAATTTCTGAGAGTTCATTCTACCCCGTTGCGAAATTCTTTTGTGTTACCCTGGACTGTGTTCTCTACGAATTTCTGCCGCCTGCCTCTTTGAACTTTACTGTTGCCTTGATCTACCTGTGCCCTGAATGCTGCCTTCCCCAACCTCTGCCTGGTAACTGGTAAAAATGTCTCTGGATAATCTCTGATGTTCCTAACGCTGTTGATCGACCTCTGCATGTTTGCACTCTGCTTATAATAAAACTGCAAATGGATCGGCATGTCTCTGACCGTCATTACAGTTGGATGGGGTACTGCAAAAACACAAACAAATAATTAACAAATGTTAACTTCAAATTATCTATAACTTAATATTAAATATTAACTAATGCTAATTTTAAACATACTCAACCTAATTTCCAAACTATTGCTTGTTTCTTGCTTTAAATTAGCCTAAAATAGATAGGAAATTAACATGCATTAATATGTATTCATGTTGAATAAATAATAATTAAATAATGAACTTTTACATGACTTATTAATAAATATTCATTTTATTGCTATCTTATTAGTATATTGCTAATGCCTTTAGTAAATATGTGTCTGATTTTGAGTTAATTTTGTGCAATAAATATAGTAATTTTTAAGCTATAGTCAAGTTAAATAAAATGAAACAAAACTACTTAACATTTAACCTGACTGCGTGATCAAAACAACCCAATCATTGGGTTAATTCATATTTCATCCAGTACTGTGTTATATCCATAACACACATACACAAGAAAGAAAGAAAATTACCCTTTTGTAATACATTCAATTTAATATTTATTTCTACAAATATTACACCATCTCTACTTAAATCTATGCAACATTTTCTGTGTGTCTCTAGATGAGGATGTAGGGCATTGCCTGGAATGAACAATTTTGTCAAGTGAAGTGAACTACAGATATCCCCTGCTGAGTGTGAAGGGAGCAGTGTACACAGAGTAGGGACCCTGTGAATCGGAGCGCAGCTAATGATTTTAGAAAGGGTAGTTCCTCTGTCACTGGCAAGACTGAAAAACAGATGGACTGGGAGCATGAAGGTTTTATCAGACAACATCCAGCATAGCGACAGGAAGGAGTTCAAATGGTCATGAGGGAATGAAAGAACAGGGGTTAAGGGGGACTGCTTAAAATGCTGTATTTACAAATCAAGAATGATATTTGGAAAAAGAAAAAACAATTATGAAATATACAAACAAAATGTTCGTTCAACAATGAGAGAAAAGAACTGGCAACCCAGTCATCCACAAATATGGATTTCAGAAGAGACTTCCAGAAGCAAACAAGAGGCAGGCTGGAGCGTTTTATAAAGCTTGAGATTTAAACATTAATGTGAAACTATAAAAAGCATCACCTCTATGGCTTGTCATTAAGTGACCTGTCTGTATACAAAGCTGCTAGAGGAAGCCTTTGTGTGGATCATACTGCAAAATTAATAAAGCACAATCATAAACAGACAGACTTTGATGCATGCGGCTGAATCTTATAGAAAGGAGGAGGAAAAGAGGAAAAACAACCCAATGCTCTCTAGACTTTGAAGAACGAAGCCTTTGTAAAACACAGCTGATTTATATATCCTCAGGAAAAGATTCCTTTGTAACAAAGCCACAGGCAACTCCCTCACACAAGCAAAAAAGGGTCATGAAACAGACAATCTTACAATCCTATCTTGCATATATAACAACAGTCTGGGAGATAACATGGTGCAAAAGATTTTGATGAAAATTGCAGCTGAAAATACCTTTGAACAAATTGCTGGTGGGTTGGCAAAACCAGATGTTCATCTTCTGAACACCCATCATGTTTCACGTCTTCTCTAAACAACAAGTGAAAAACACAGCAAGAGCTGTTACACCGAACGAATGCATAGTTCACTTGGTTTAAAAAAAAAAAAAAAAAAAACGGTTAGCAGAGTCAAATTAGAAAACTAGTTCCCACGTGATATTCCCCAAATATGGTTAATGGAGTCCATTGTGAGTTCTGTTTGAGCTACAATGTATTCCCAGTTTGTTTGCTTGTACTAACAGTTCAATAAGACATTTGGGTGCAGGGATGCGCAAATGTATTTGTATTAGCTTATAAATCAGCACAGGACTTGATGTCAAGCTGGCCAGCGTTGTATCTCCCGAGATGGTTTATATCCTTTGCCTGAAACTCTAAAAAACTGGGGCGACCACCCATACAGAAACTGTACCTTGTGCTTCCATGATGCAACGATAAGGCAATATACTGTACGCAGCACTTTTCCCACAGTCTTTATTCCGTAAGCCTTAACAACAGGATATGCGTTAAAAAAAATAAAAGACAACGAAAGTATCACCAGTCAGCATGTTTTAATTAATTAATTGATTAGTGCATCTTAGTTAATCCATCCTGCTGATTACAAGTCAGGATCTGAAGAACTGAAATTCCACTGTTTATTTACAAATGTCAGAGCAGTAATCTGCCAAATCCCACAATCCCTTTAAGCAGGACCACTTAATCCTTGACAAAATTGTTAGCAAGACCGTTGCTGTTCAGTGTAGGAGGGAACTGGAGCTTTCTGACACAGGGAAGATATTAATTTTGTTATTGATCCAATTTAGGTTGAGAATTTAAATTCCATGTTACATATATGTCTTGGGGGATGGGGGTAATGAGGACTCATTTGTTCAATGACATGGGTATGACAGAGACACAATTTGAAGGTGGTTTATGAGGACACTGTCAATGACCTCATAATTCAAAAGGCTTGAAAAACCACTAAATTGTGTTTTTTTTTTAAGTCTAAAAATGCATAAAGTTTCCTGTAAGGGGACGATTTAGATATAGGGTTGGTGTAGGGCAATAGCACATACAGTTTATAAGGGTTAGGGTTAAGTGCCAGCATGTGTGTGTGTGTGTGTGTGTGTGTGTGTATGCAAGCCTGTGAAATCCAGGCTGATGTCTCAAAATCTAATTATGAAATAACAACCAATAAAGATTGATTTCAGCCATTACTTCTGCTATGATTTCAATGTTTTTCAAACAGTTCACAGAATGTTCTTTACCCCCTAGAAGGATGATGAAAACAGTAAGCGTTGGTTAATGATTAATCGTGATTAATCACATCAAAAAGGAAATTTTCATATCATATTATAATTATTATGTATATATAACGGCACACATACAGTATGTATTTTGAAATATAATTTTCATTATATATGAATCTATTTATTATATAAACATAACACTAACACATTCAATTTTTTTTATATCTTACCCTCTGCATGTTACCCCATTTAACCCCAATGCTCTCTATAGAGTTTATAATGCATATCACCTCACATCGTGTGCAATTGTGTGGACAGTTTATATATGAGAGAAAGAGAAGGGAGGAGAATGAGAGTTCCAAGCGTCTCTGCACAATGCACTTTCAAACATGGGGTGGGAGAAAAGTTCGACAAGTTTGATCTGAATAATTTATCACGCCTGTGTTACGACGCGCTTTGTTCTCCATCCAAAGGATATGCATTTTAAGCTTTAATACCATTTATGGCTGAAGTTATTATGCGTGATCAAATAATTCTCAGTCCAGGGATTTTCAAAGAAGGCTTCTTGTTTTAGTACTCTCAGCTGTCAGAACTTATGCAAGCCACACGGGCATGCTATCTTTTAGCTCCTTATCCCTTCCTCATTTTAAAATTACAAATATATAACTGTGTCCTGGGTGTTTAAAAACTTAGCTCTTCATAAGAAAGGCCTAAATTATTCATAGCGTTAAACATTTATTTTGTTAGAATTTCACATTATCAAAGCCAACATTCTCCCAACAATAAATGCATGCATCCGATCGTACTACAGTGGCACGGCCTAAAATAATCTCGCTCTGTGATTTATTTAAGGTTATTAGATAAAGGGTCTCCAGGAACCTGGCCTAGATTTAATCACACACTTTGTTCATGAATTACATGCATATTGAAAGGCACTGTAATTTTAAAAAAGACTGAATTAACCAAGAGCGATCAGATGAATGTTAATGTTTTGAAAAATAGTGCGCTGGTACAGTGAATAATAACTAACAAAGAGGCTTTATGATCCCATTACTTACACACAAACATATAAGTATCTAGAAACTTGAGTTAATTGCACTTCATGGAAGGGATGAATATTTCAGCAGCTACTAGCAACCTCACATGGGCGTCGTGAACCTCATCAGCGAGTGACTGAGTTCATCTAAATCAAGCGTGCATGCCATGCGGCCGCGCTAAATTATTCACCGTATTTATCTCTGGTCATTCAATATTCATATGCCTAATAAATGTGGATTTTCTGGAGGGGGTGGGAAATCTATAAAAGACTAAATACACTGCGCTGCATAGCTGTCTTTAAAGGTTAGAAGGTCACGGAGTGAAGTATCTCTTTAAACTTATGAAGACTCTATTAGCTTTAGAAGGGGCTGGACCGGAGGCCCCTTGTGCTTTGGTGGGTAAAGTCGGTGGATTTAGCCGGATCTGAGGGGCGGTTGGAGGTGCATATAAAACAGACAACGTCCAAGACGGGCTTACCAGTTAAGGTTACACAAAGACCGCGCTGATCCAGGAAGAGAACGAGGAACTGCTCACGAACTCCTGCCGTCGTAAAAGACTGGGATTTTTTTTTTTTTACTGATTGTATCTCATCAAGCGAAATAAAGTAAATGGGTGAGAATATATTTTAACAGTGCAGTCCAGGCCGCCGCTGAAAGTGGATGATGTGATTAAGGATCAAAGGTAAGGACATAACTGAGTGACACGGGAAAGCGCATCGAGCTGCTTTGAAGGGCAGAGGCATTCCTTTCTGAGCAGGAGGTCAGGTTTGAAGAGAAAGCTGTCAAACACATTTCACTGAATAAGAAGCAGTGACTAAGGATTAATGCCTTCACATAAATGGAAATGCCATCCTTCATTACACAGCAAAGATGCTAAAAAAAGTAGCTGTACCCTTCTGAGGAAAACGAAATGAAATAATAAAAAACAGCTTAAAAGGATAGCGCTCCCCCAAATTTTTGCCAATCTTCGCTGATAATGTAACACTCCAATGTATTGTTCATACTGGATCGAGTCAAAAAAATGTAATAAAAATAAAATGATTTACTGCATTATTCATGAATGAATCACAAGACAAGTTTTTTTTACTGGATCAACCAAAGAAATTCTGAATAATTATATACAAAGGATTTAATTATTATTAACGTGTTTCTGTCAGTTTCAAAGCATCAAATAGCTTTAGAAGACACTAAATACTTCAGCAGTCACTTTTATGATAGTTTTGTTAGTCCTGATTCACTTGGCACATATTCAAAAGAATGGTCAGGACAAGTATAAATTTATTTAAAGAAAAAATGTCTCAAGAGTTTACAACAATACTGAATGTATTGAATGAATAGTACCACAATTAAGTTGGTACTGGTCTTGAAAAACTTTTTTGAATCTCGAAAAAGAAAAGTTCCTTTAAAGTTGTCCCAGGTTAAAAAAAGTACACTTCCATAATGTACTTGAAGAGCTCTATTCTGCCGCACAATTTTTTAAAATAATAAAACACAAGATCAACAAAATTTACTCGGCTGTGCTATTTTGAGACACTTATATAAACTAAACTGCAAATGTGGTACATTCAAGTGAACACTTGTCATCACTTGCAGTACACTTACACTTGAGTGTACTAGTGTATGAAAGATGGGTTCAAGTGGACCACTAAGCCTAAGTGGTGATTAAAAAAAATTTATTAAGTACAAAATTAGTTGCAAAATGGAGTACTTTAAGTACATTAGCTGGTTTTATGTTGTTTCAAAACGGTCAAGGTTGGTCATTCGAATTAAGTATCAACAGATGGACCAGGTTTTGACCTGGTAGAACACTTTGGACCAACTTTAAATCAACGCCCAAGTTAAAAAAAATCCAATTTGAACATCTTATAAGATAGCATGGCCTGAATTTTCCCAGCATAGTATGATATTCTCTCAAACACTACTATCAAGTTGAACTTGACTTGTCAGGGCTTGCATGTCTAAAAGGAAGTGAAGATGTTTGTTCTGACATAGATAGATCAGGCAACTCAGTAGCCGTGATGGAGTCTGAGACCTAAAAATCTAATTTTTTAGTTTTGCTTCTGCAATGTCCTGGGAGTGTAAGAGCAAAGAGCTGACAAGATACTCTAGTCCTGACCGAAAGTTCTACCAAACGACACCTAAATCAGGCCTTCAAAATTATAAGATACCAATCAGAGCACCAACCATCACATTTAATTGAAGAACCTTGTTATCGTAATGTGGAAGATCTCACAGGGTGGCAAACTGTTTGCATGAAAGCATGGAAAACAAAGATATCTCAAGTATATCTCAGCCACTAATGGTCTCTAACTCAGTGGGTACTTCTCTGGTTGCTTTGTTTTGAGTTTTGGGAAAAGAGTTTGAAGTTACTAAGAAGCCATAAAACTAAAAGCTCTTGCTTTCATTGGATGCTGATGTTAGAATGTGCAGCCAGACTGAATTAAAGGAACATGAGGTAGTAAATCTTTATGAGGGGCACTAGCAGGGCTCATAATTGATTAATGGTTGTCAATGCAGAGCAGACAGCTTGAACTTCTAAAATAGCTAGTGAGAGCAAACACTCATGTGCTTATTACTCATAAGCATCCAGAGAAGGAACTGATGAGGGAAACCACATTGTTTTCTGGCCTTGTTGCCAGTGCAGTGGCCACGGTTCTTCATGCCACATCTGGGTCCCTGTACTTTTGAATCCATTCATTTTTTGTATTGGGGGTCATATGACAATGCTAAAAAAATATTTTATGTATTACATGGTTCAAGACACATTATTTTCCACATACTGTACTTTATTTTTTGCTCCTCTTTGCCCTGTCTTGATTTTTACAAAGCTCATCATTCTGAAAAATGTAGTTTGCTCTGATTGGAAAGCTCTGCTGTGATTTGTGATTGGCTGAATACCTCAAACATGTGACGGAAATGTTATGACCTTACCATATTTGGAAACATACAGCGTCTCCATGACATGACAGCGTCAACAACACTACAGCTAGAATAAAAGTTACGCCTTCTTTCTTGGCGTGTCTCAATGAGGTGTTTCAGGAAGGCGTGGATGAGTCTTGAACTTTTATAAAGAATATCACTTTGGGTTTGACACTTTGGCTTTAGCTTTTGCAGCTTTACAGATTCTATATTTTCACAGACCGCTTGTAATACTCCAAAGACAAAGGAAAACCATGAAATCACATCTAATGACCCTTTTAACCATAACAAAAAAAAAGATTGAATGGATGCAAAAAGTACACAAAACATCTGTAGGCTTTTCAGTTTTTTTTTTTTTTTTGGTTGAGGTGCATTGTATTGTATCTTCTAGAATTTGACAACAAGAGAACATCCTTAACATAGCCAAGACAAAATAAGTTTAGACAGTTTTTGAGATGCATTTAGTACATCTCTCTAGATACCCCATGGGTAGCTCCAAGCTGCTTGTTCATACATACATCAGTATGTTACGTCTATTACGTAAAATATGAAACATTTAGAAATTTTTAAGTCATTGCTTGGTGGAAAAAAATAAAGACTGCTTAATATTTAAAAGGAATACTTCATCTATATTCCACAAATAAAATTGTCATTATTTATTCTCCCCTGTGTTGTTTTACGTTACTCTTTTCCATGCAATTATAAAGAATTTAAGGACATAAAAGCACAGTGAACCACACACAGTGGTCCATATGGCTTGTGCATTCCAATCCAAATCTTCTAAAGCCGCACGATAGCTTTGTGTGAAGAATGAAGAAATATTTAAAGTGACAGTTCACCCAAAAATGCAAGAGAAAAAGATTTGTTCTTTTAGGTTCCACAGAAGAAAGTAATACAGGTTTAGAATGAAAGGAAAAAACAAAACAACTGAATAAAACAACGACAACTATCGCTTTATGTCACTGAAATGTGATGTCAGATTTGTGAATAAATCGTTCAGAACCACTTTGTTAATTGAGTCAACTAATTCATTGAAAATACAATATTAAAATCACTCATATTAATAATTAATAAAGGCTTTTATTTCATTTCAATTCCTATTGTGGACTAGATTTATTATAATTTCATGGTGTGTTTTGAAGCTTGAAAGTTTCTAAGCACATTCAGCTACACAAAAACGTTCCAACTTTCCTCTTTTACGTCCCACTAGAACCAAAAAAATGTAAGCTACGCAGGTTTGTATTAGTACATATTTTTGGGGATGCTATTCCTTTAAACAAAAATGGCTCTAACATCTTTTATATGAGCTTTTCGTAAATTTCCAGGTTGTGTGAAGTAATGCAGACACATGCAAACCTCATGACCTTGCATTACCAACCAATAGCCCAGTCCACATATGCTAAAGATAAGCGTAGCGCACAACACAACTGGGGGTTTAATTACCTAGCGTAATCTCATTATTTTGTTTTCTAAACAGACTACTGAACAGCCTGCTAGCTGTGCACAGCTAATTGCCATTTCTCGAGGACAGAGTCACTGAGAGGAAAATCAAAGCCAGCAGCAGAGGGTAAATTAGGACCACAACAGAACTAAAATATCAAGCCTCAGGCAGAAAATCAGCATTTCTGCCACATCACTGACCTTTTTCCTCATGTCTTACTGAACATTGACTATCACAACAAAGGTCTAAATTGATTTTTCAGAGGTTAAACTAGCACATTATATACAGTAAGCTTGTAATGTATTCATCTCCAAAAACATCGCACATGTGGTTTTTAATGCTCGTATCACAAATTAGGCCCAGTTGCTTTCCTTGAATTCGATTGGCTGAGCGTCATTCAAGCAGTATGCAGACGTTTTCAACTATAATGTCTTGAGAAAACATTACTATTTTACATTTTGGTGAATTTGTACGATTTTGAATTATATGACAAACATGGACATGGCAGGAGGTTTTCTAATGCTAAGAGATAAGAAGGTGAATGTGCAAGAGAAAATATCATACATTGGGATAAAAAAAAATAAATGACACAGGGTATTGTTCTGATGTAAAGTCATGCCTCTTTAGCCGTGACAGTATTCACAATGCAGCTTATTGCTTCCTTAAGCTTTTTATTAGCTTGCCACTACTTGCAGTTTTAGCTGTAAGTCTGACCTCATTGTGAGGATAAATGTTTAATGTTTGTTGCCCATTTGGCTTACTTGCAAATGAAGTACACTTTATGGACAAAATACAGCACTATAATTCAGTAGAATATTAAAGGGAGAAGAGTGACCAATCTAAAATGCTTGCTCTAAACATTGGCTCTGTAACTCTTCACTGAAATTAGTGTTTAAAAATGTCCAAGAACATTGTGTTACTATAAACAACATGTTATGTAGCTCACAGATGGAGGACAAATATGGAAGCGTTTATGTGTGTAAAAACAGGGTTTAGGTTGGGACAAAATGATGTGAAACATAATTCTGACAGTTTTGATTATTGGCAGTTGTTTGTTGATCCATTCCGTTTACTCTGGTCTAGTTTTTATTTGTTCCGGTCCACACAGTCCATTTCTATTTAGCAAGATCACTGACTCAAAAAAACAACAACAAAAAAAACAAAACAAAACAAAACATTAAAAAATTCATGACATTTTTTATTTAGAACATTTATTTGAAGGAAATAAAACACAATACAACACAGTACTAATGTTTTAACATTAAATTTATGCCACTCCTGGTGCCTTTGGCTTTAATGGCTTGTGACCATCCTCCTCTCGATCACATCCCAGATGTTTTTCAATGGGGTTCAGGTCTAGAGATTGGGCTGGCCATGACAGGACCTTGATCTGGTGGTCCTCGATTCCATGCGTTGATTGACCTGTTTGTGTGGTATCAGGCTTTGTGCCTCAGGCTGAGTTGGGGAACATTGTCAGAACAGAAGGAAGCAAATTTTCTTCCAGCACAACCTTATACATCCTTTACAAAGACAAATGTGCTCGCTTTCAGCCTTTCTGAAGCACCCCCAGATCATCGCCAATCTTCTACCAAATTCCATGGTAGGTGCGAGACACTGTGGCTTTCTAGGTGTTGAAAAAGGTGAAAATTGCACTCCTCAGAGAAGGTCCAAACCCTAACCCTTTTTAAAATATCAGTCTGGCTCTTCTTTATTGTTTAATGATGAAATTTTTGAACTCTTTTGGTCATTTGCCATTTTTTTGGACATTCAAATGACATTACCCTGGTCAGTTGAGTTGTTTTTGTCCCTTCTGCTCCTTCTAGCTTGACCTTGGTCTTATAAATATATATATATATATATATATATATATATATATATATATTTTTTTTTTTTTTACAATGAACAAAACCTGATCCCTCGCCCAGGAAAAGCCATACTTGAAGCCTTCTTTTCCTCACTGTCAATATTTATTATATGATTCCAATTACTTTTGAGGTACTACGAGAACTGTTTTTGCCATTAAGTTAGTCCTACTGCAACAGCATAGTGCTAGTCACTGATTGCTTGAGGTGATCACCTAATCAGTACTTCATTAAACAGAATGAGGTTGTGTCTATGTTGTATTTAACAGGCACTGGTATGGTATGTCCGCTATACATGCGGAGATGTCGATTTAGAAAAATTTGGAGTGGTCTCCTAATTTTTTCCAGAACTGTACAGTAAATGCACTGATATGCGGTAGCAACCACAGATGTGCAGCTGGAGACGAGACATACATAAGAAATATTGCACGTCGTAACTTGAGGAATTCAAATGCAGACTGTGAACATACTCAATCTGACCTCAGCTTACCTTCGCCAGCTGGAAAACGTATTTGAATCTCTTTGCCGACCTGAAAACACGCTTTCTAATATTATCAGGAGACATCACTTTTCTTAACGGTGCACCAGGAATCTGTCAGTGTTTTGCATAGCTTGAAGTCCTAGGCCAGAGCTTACTATTTATGTAGTGAAAGTGATGGTGCCATGCGTTAAGGAACTTTGGCAAGAAAATACTTCATCTGAACAGCCACGCACACACAAAGTATGCACCGCCGCATCACAGCATGACTAAACCCCTTGGGTGATGTGTGATGGTGAATTGTGGTGACAGGCTGCCCCAACATTGGCCTCCATGTTTTGACGTTCTCTGAGTGTCTTTGCACGTTATTTACACAGAAAACAGTTTGTGCCCTTTACTTCACTCTTCCTTTTCCTCCCATACCCTGCAGTCTACATTTCTCTCAGCCCTCTTCCAGCACAGACCGGAGGGCAATAGTATGGAAGCCTCAGAGGTCTTTGTGGATTTATTTCTCCCAACCTGACTTAATATCTTATAGCTGCAGTTTTGTTTACTCATAGTTGCTACTTTATATCTCATAATGTGAATTTATCCTGCAGTGACTTTTTATAGCACAGTGCACAATGTTTCTCATGATTGCAGATTTGCTTGCAACTGAAATTTTTTTCTGTTTCTGACTATATAGTTGCATATTGTAACTTTAAATGTAAAATTTATCACAATGCAATATTTTATTGCACAATGTAACTATATGGTTTGATATATATCTCGCAACTGAAACACTGTTTCTCGAAAATTTCATTGCAAAGTATCTTAATATCACAATTGGGACTGTATCTCTGTAAATGTTTGACTTTCATTGCATAATGTAAACTTTATATTCAACTCAGTTTGTGCGCTTAGAAATTGTGATTCAATTGAGACCATAGTGACTTACAATGTCACTTTTTATTGCACAGCGTAAATTTATATTTATGAACTGTGACATTTACCGTAATTGAGACTTCATCTCATAGCATGACTTTCTCGCAGTGTGTCTTTATATCACTCAGCTGCAGCCTCTTCTCATAATTGCAAGACTAGTTTATATATGACATTGTCATATCTCTTAAAGTGTCTTTATATCTTACAATTGTAATTTATTCATCAAAATGTGACTCATATATATATATATATATATATATATATATATATATATATATATATATATATATATATATATATATATTACCAGTAAAACGTTTGGAAACAGTAAGATTTTTATGTTTTAAAAATCTTATGTTCATCAAGGCTGCATTTATTTGATCAAAAATACAGGAAAAATAGTAATATTGTGATTTTTTTTTACCATTTAAAATAGTGGTTTTCTATTTTAATATACTTTAACATATCATTTATTTCTGTGATGTAATGCTGAATTTCCATCAGTCATTACTCCAGACTAAAGTGTCACATGATCCATCAGAAATCATTGCTGATTTATTATTAAATTATCAATGTTGGCAAAGATGTGACAGCAAATATTTTTTTGGAAACGGCAATACTTTTTTTTTCAGGATTCTTTGATGAATAAAAAGAACAACATTTATTAAAAATATAAATCTTTTCTAACAATATACAGCTTTGCCATCACTTCTTATCAGTTTAACACATCCTTGCTGAATAAAAGTTTATATTTCTTTAAAAAAAAATGTACTCACCCCAAACTTTTGAATGATAGTGTATATTGTTAGAAAAGATTTATATTTATATTTACATTTTATTCATTCAAGAATCTTAAAAAATATCACTGGTTCCAACATTAAACAGCACAACAGTTTAAAGCACGGATATTAAATCAGCATGTTTCTGAAGGATCATGTGACACTGAAAACTGGAGTAATGATGCTGAAAATTCAGCTTTGCATCACAGGATTAAATTAGATTTGAATGTCTATTAAAACAGCAAATTATTTTAGATATTTATATTGCAATAACATTTCACAATATAATTTTTTTTTTGTATTTTTGATTTAATAACTGCAGTCTTTAAAAATATTTAATCTCTTACTGTTTCCAAACTTTTAAATATATATATATATATATATATATATATATATATATATATATATATATATATATATATATAGTGCTAGGCAACAAATAAATTCACGATTAATTGTGTTGTTAGGTGCAAAATGAATTCAAAAGTGGTGTATCGCGCACCATTATTTACAAAATACTGTTATATGAACAAAAGCGCAATAATTTTTTGCAAACACTTAACAAATAAGGTTCTTTTTTACAGCAGTTGTTAAAGTGCAATAAAATAATTCTCTGTGTTAATTAATTAACGCATCAGCGCGATAATAAAGCTTTATCTTGCCCGGTCCTAATATGCATACATTTCATCTCTGAAAATACTTCAAAAGTACTCTCTAAAAGCACCTTTCCAGTGCCGTCTTTCTTCAGCGACGTTTCTTTAGGGCTCAGTTGACTCAGCCATTACATCACATCTTTCGGTGAAACCAGGGACCCGCAAAATCAGGCCTCCAAAGCCAGCGCACCACTGGGGGCGATTCATTTGAAAGCTAACGATGACAGCAAACTCAGAGCGCATTAAAAGACCAAGACAACAATGCCGACCTACATTGTAATGTTATGTAAATCTGACCCAACAACTGTTTTCTTTAAAGGAGCAAAGCTTAGCAGGGACGGATCGCGATCGTGACTCTTTACTGAGCTTTCACACGCCTCTCACATCCTGAGTTTCAGAAGCAGGCATTCATAAATGCTATAGCCGGCTCCTGGAGGGACCCTCCTGGCTTTTTCTCTTACATGCACTTGTACAAACATGCTTACACAAACACACAGATTAGCAGCCACATCATGTTAGCCAGAGGGACACACACTCATCAATTTGTTTGTAAACAGCAGATTAGCGCGGTAAAACCAAGTCGTACACTGGGTCCCCGAAGGGAACACACACACACACACACACACGTGAAGAGAGCACAGATATGCACACATACATGTATAGATTTATAAAGCCCAGTTTTGTTGTTTCTCTTTAATTTCATCATGAGGATACGTTTTCATTTCCACAATTTTGTTCCGCAACAAACTTTTTTTTAAATGAGAGACTAAGGATATACAATGCATACAATTTATAGAATAGAAAGATTAGGTAAAAAAAAAAAAACAACAACTTAAATTGTGAGCTAATGCCATGATATTATTTGAAAAGGGATGAGTTGTAAGGTGGTCTCCGAATACACCTTCGAATTTCTTCCAGCAATAAAATACAAACATGCAATATCGCACTGTTTTGTACTATTTGTTTCTTTTCAAGATTATTAATTTTCTGCGTTCCTCCGGGATCACTTACAACTCCGATATTGCGGATATGCTGCTCCAATTTAGCAATCTGGAAAGAATAAAAAATAGTGTGCGGTTTATTGCCGGTTCCTGGAACGCAGGATGACAAATTGAAAGGATTAAATCAAGCAGGGACTCGGAGGGCCCAAGAAAATGGTCTTTTCTTTTGAGTCTCTTAAATTATTTTAACAACTCCATCAGCCTCATTCCGGCCTCATAACCCACTTTATATCTCACTGATTTCTCTGATTAAATATCTAAGCAACAAAAGAGGAATAACGCTGTCAGACAGTAGCATTTTGAGCTCATCTAAATCGTGATTCGATGCTGATTGTCTTTCAAACGCGGTTTTCAAAGTAGCCGAGCATGTGCTGGGAGTACCACCGACATCAGCAAGCAGCATGATAAATGAATTCTCTTTTAGGTTGTACAAGAGTACGATGAAAATCTGTCTCCGTTACCTGGGAAACCTGCCAAACACTGCAAAGAGCTTGAAAAATGAATTAACAGCAGCATTAGGAAGGAAGATAAATAACTGACGAGCTGAAAAAAAACAAAGAAACAAATAATCACTGCAGAGGTTTTTAAAAGGTTTATTAATTATAGAAGTAGTTGTATGCGATCAAAAACAAGAATCCAAGTACGTACTCAGAATGTCACTGGGGCACAGTTAAGGTTGTTTTACACAATAATTTCACAAGAAAAAAAAAATTCAAAGAAATCAAAGTGCCCTATAAATGATAATTCAAATATACCACATATTTCAAGGGACTCGAATGCCGGTGCTCCGCATCTGCTGCAACAACGATTTCATATAATCGTCAGGTTATTGCTACTGTAATGACCACAAATGGGGAAACTTGGCATGAAGTGTTTTAAATTGCATCCTGATCAAATACTTGAACAGAACAAATCCATTTGAATAAAAAGATCTCGAGATGGGTTTGGGGAACAAGCAGTGAAGCAAAAGAGATGAAGGACCTAAATGTGCCGAGCGATACAACCATAACTCTCTTTCCAATAACACTTAACGTTTTTAAAGACATAACACAATGAAATATCTAATTAAGTCTTAATATATTTGGTCTTTCTATATAATACCTGGAAATAAAAACTGGTTCAAGTTGCGAACATGCATAGCATCTAGGTAGTGTGGAAAACAAAAAATCAAAAAACAAAAAAACAACAACAGAAACAAACATCATTTTCCTTAAAGGCATACTCCACCCCAAAATAATAATAATAAAAACGGTGATTAATGTCTTACCCCCATGTCGTTCCAAACCCGTTAAAGCTGCCTCGGAATAAAATTTGACATATTTTAGATGAAAAGCGGGAGGCTTTTGTATGTCCCATTGACTACCAAGTAAATTACACTGTCAAGTATGAGAAACACTCAATCTGCAATCAGCAGTTCAATCTGAGTTTTATGACACAAAGAAAATAAAAATAACGACTTGCTATTCGATAATTTGTTTCCTCTGTCTCTCCTCGTCCATTTGGGAGAATATCCGCTGGACGCAAACTACATACACCCTTCTGTCAGCCGTTTTCTACATGTCTTACGTATTTTGACTGTTTTTCATACTCTGCTGGACCTTGGCAGTAATTTACGGTCAATGAGACAATCACAAGTCTCCCGCTTTTTATCAAAAATATCTTACATTTTGACGCTTTTAGAGGTCTGGAACCGCATGGGGGTAAGTGATTCACGACAAAATGTTCATTTTTGGGTGGAGTATCCTTTTAATATGACATCAGCCGCAAACCACAACTGTGTCTGTGTTCAAACAACACCACCTCTATTTCCCACGAGCTGGAAAAGGCACATATGCAGTAGAAAAGGTACTAAGAAAGATAGGTATAGATTGAAGCACTGAAGCACTAATGAAGCTCTCATGGCTTAAAGCTACAGCGCATTTCATTTTTCATACTGAAAATCCACAAACTGCCATAACAAATCAAGAGGTGCTCATAAACCGTGTACTTATATCCGGTTTGCATATATATATATATATATATACGTATTCACATCTGAATTTAGCCTTCAACCAGAGGGGAAGTTCCCTGGGGCATCACTGCAGCACACTGATATGACTGAAAATTTCCTGAGGTGTCAACTCCCTAAACCTCGATATTTATAATGGCACTCTGCAGATATATACATTATTTCAGATTTTCCCAAAACGTGCGCACTGTAGCTTTAAGAACAGTTTGAACACTTAAAAAAAATGTCTGCATAACCTTCTTAGTAAAGTGTCAATGCAACAACAAAGAAGAAATTTGCATAATTATATCGTCCATGTACAAAATTAAGATTTTTTTTTTCCTATTTTTATTAATACTTATCTCTATCTTACGTAACTAATACTACAATAAATTCACAATTAGAGGATATTTAAAATATTGCTCACCAGGCTGTCTCTCATCAGCCCTTAAAGTCTTAGATCAAATGAGATAAAATGAAACACATTTCCAACATCCTTTTAGCCCTGATTGTCACACGTTTTATTACTACAGTTTTTCCTCTGAGAATTTTAATACCAAACGATTCTCAAACTGGCGTGACATTATTGCGCGATTTACTGTGCATATCTAAATACATACATTTTATCCTTAGACCTTTTTCAGCATTTTCACTCATGATATACAAATAAATGAGATAACTGAGCGCAATTCGAATAAGTGAAAAAAAACCCCCACCAAACCACACACAAAAAAAAAAATCCCAAGCGTCGATTTTTTTTGCTAAATTCGCTTGAATTGAAGCGGTACGCTAAAGAAGAAACAGGAAACCGCACTGAATGAACCACGACGTATGTAGGCTTCTGAGCTACTGAAGGTCATTCACAGTCCTTAAAAAAACTCTTCCCATTAGATTTCATAAGCATACAATAATACAAACACGCTGTCCCAGAGAAAGTAAATGTAGCTCTTTGGTAACTTTCACTCAAAGGGTAAATTCAGAAATGTAAATCGAAAGGACATGAATTCGCAAATATACACCTGCACGGCATGCTCACAAAAACATACCGATGAAGCAGGTGTGATGCACGAGTCCAGGTCTTTGTATACCAACTTGTGTACCTTAGCAAACACGAAACCCCCAATTTCACAGCCGCTATAAGAAGATTCAAAAATATGTTTGAATGATGCGTAAAGAACAAGCCGGAATCATGCGTAATGAAAACGTCCAATTATTTTTGTATCTGCGTTATGCGATAAAGTCACTGCAAAAAAAATGTCTGCTTCTGTGCTTTCATGTGTAACTTAGCTGGAAAATAAAATGAAAGGTGTAGGTTGGATACGTACTGGAATGCATAGCGTTTGGACAGCGTGGTCCCTTTTTAGAGGTAGATTCTATGATGTTCTATGAGGGTTTTCTTAATGCTCCGCGTCTCACCCGAACAGCTCTTTGAACATCAGTTAGAATCTAACAGTCTAGTTTTTTATTTTAAGGCCTACTTCGTTTAGGTGTTTACAAGCAGATGTAGTGGGCCCTGGTGAATATCGCATCTGCTAATAAAAACGACTGGACAGAATAAATGAGTGCAATTTTAATACAAGGCACAGTGTGCGGAGGTGCATGAGCGACAAGATAAGTCGTGGCCCCTTAAGTGGAATGACAGCTTTATGTGTACATGTGCATTTGTCTGAGCATAAATATTTGTGTGCAGTGATGTGACAGGATATGGTGTTTCTCAGAATTTGACGAACGCAGGGATACTAGGGACCTGCATGCAGATATGCGCGTTACTCAGAGGTCGGTCGTAGCCTTGGCAGTGAGGGCCTGGATACGACTGGTGTTGCAGTTTTTGCAGAGAACGTGGCCATCCAGAGGGTAGCAACCCTGGTTGTCTCCCTCAGAGAGAAGACAGCCACAGTCCTAAAGCAAGCACACGTGCACACGAAACAAGTTTTGAAAAACTTCTATTTACAAAGACATTTAGGAATTTCAACCCAACCACCCAAGGGCTTTGGCTCACCTCACAGCGATAACACTGCACATGGAAGTCACGGTCTAAAGCCACAATACGCACAGTCTCCTCCTGACCAGGTGCTGGCATGATGGGCTCTTTACACACAGAGCAACGAGGAGCAAATTTCCTTGAAAAAAGGAAAGAGAAAATGGTCTAAAGACGGAGCAATACAATACAGAACAGTACAGAGGAAAGGAAAGGGTTGAATGCATGAATTCTGAAGGATCGCGTGACGGTAAAAACTTGAGTAACATCTGCTGAACATCTAGCTTTGCCAAGATAGGAACAGATGACATTTTAAAGTATATTAACACAGAAAACTGCCTGTCATTTTAAATTAATACATTTAACAGTATTTTTTATTATAAAAAAGCACAATGTTGGTGAGCGTGCAAGAAAATGTAAGCAGAAAATAAATCTACCAACTCAAACTTTTTAAACGGTAGCGTTAGATATGATGCACTATTTATGCTATTGGGAATATTTGGTCATTTGAATATACACACTTTAATTATGGTATCTAATGCTAAAGAGTCATGAAAGTATCAGTCACTGAGTAATAACTCTGACTCTGCATCAAAGTGATTTTTCATCAAAAATACACATTTTTGTCACTGCTTTCTCTCCTTTATATAATCTTTATATATGCTTTATAGCTCTCAATCAGTGAAAGACTTAAAAAGCCATTAAGGTTTGGAATGGCAAGAGGGTAAAGAGTATATTATGACAAATAATAAGCTCATTTTACCACCCAGCGGCACTTATTATAAAGACACAAATGTTTTGTAATGCTCCACAATGAGTACGTTTGTGTTCAGCAGTTTCAGAACACAGGACAGGAACAGAGAAAGAAGAGGCGAGTATGTGTACACAAAGCATAACAGTCAGGTGATTCACTTCTTCATTGGGTATTACCAACAAACAAAAAAAGGGGGAAGTTCAGCAGATGGTGGCCTAATTATACCACAATAGTAACAATCCAGGTACAGCCCAACTGTTCCTCGACACAATGGCATGTCAGTTGTGATCATATTCTCAAAATCCCATATTCCTTCTGAAACCTTTCAATTCCTTAATACACACAAAAAAGCCTACATAAAAAAACCTACTTAAAGTCATATCACCTGTAAATAAGACGCAAACCTTAAAGCAGTTTTAAATATATGATTAGAAGATAACAACATGTTTTGTACTGTGCTTATGCATTTAGTATATGGATATATGAAGCATATTTGTGTGCCTGGTCATACTTGTGAAAGTCTTCGATGCAGTGGATGTGGTTGGAGGCATCCACGGTAAAGGGAATGCCGTCCAGACTCCGATGGCAGACCACACAGGTGAAGCACTGGGGGTGATAGGCCTTCCCGGTCGCCCGCAGGATACGCTCCATTATGGGCTTACTACATATGTTGCAAGTCTCCAGGGTGTTCTAAAATCAAAAACAGAGAAACAAAGATCTTTCACAATGTTTAAGCTTAGCCAAAGCAAACTGTAGAAAAAAAGGCAACTGGGATTTATTTCGGAACGTAATTCAAGCTGTGATAGTGAGAGCTGTGGCTTGGCAGTAGGAATAACCTTCGACCCTAAACAAAAGTGAAGCTTGATTTACAACGACACGAAATGCACAGATAAAAACAAACTTTTCCGTGTCAACTTTACTTACTTTTTCTGTCTCGCAAACTCAAACACACGGAAGCGAACACATAACGGGAGAGCTTCGAGGCATAGTTCACCCTAAAAAACTAACATTTCTGTCATAATTTACAATGTCCAAGCTGCTTTTTCTATAACTTCTCCTACCCCTTTAATGACACATAACCTGTTCACCCAAAAATATTAATGGTCAACAACTACTCATCCCATGCCAATCCAAATAAGACATCAATTCATCTTTGAAGCACAAATAAAGATCGTTCAATGAAACTTGAGAATTTCTGTCATATGTATATGCATGTTAATCAATGTTATATGCGAATAAAAAAGTTAAGTTAAACATGTTCGTCACATAAAGCGATAGTTAGAACTTCACAGTACTATTACCTTTACAGTGTCTTTGTTAACTGTAGTGTTGCTCTAATTGATGGGCAGGCATCAGTCCGGTTTTTATTAAAAATCCTCATTTATCATCATTTGTGTTTGGAAGATGAAAGTCTTACAGGGTTGGAATGAGTAACTGATGACAGAATGCACTTTTTTGGGTGAACTAACTTTCATTGCATGGAAAACAGCTGCTTAGGCATTCTGACAGATAACTACTTTAGTGTTCCTTGCGAAAAAAACCAAGACAAACAACTCGTTTTTCGAACGAGGGTGAATAACTGATGACAAAATTTACATTTTGGCCCGAACAGAACCTTTAAATCCGTTATCTATCAACATTTAATGGATTTCCATAGGATAATGTGAGCATCCAAATGGCTGTCACAAGTGTATCTCTGTCCTCAAATGCCTGAGGGAAAAGGGGGGCGGTTGGGGGGGGGGTTCTGATATAAAGTATATATAGTAAGCAATGGAATGAGAGTGAGATCTGATTAGCTACTCTCTGATTCACAAACAAAGTCATTTTTCACTCTCGCTTTCGTTCTGCGAGAGGCGCAGCAGTAAATACGTCCACTTTCTGATGACTGCAGGCTTTTCCTCAGCCACGGATACCGGGCCGCGGGCCAGCTGATGACTTTTCGCTCACATTCCTCTTCTTAATGTCCACCCCGAGCCCTGGATTTGTTATTTCGATATTTCATATAAAAGAATCTTCTATCCCCCTCCCTCCCCTCCAGCTAAGCAATTACAGCAAAGGATGGTGAAATCATCTGTGTGTGATCAATTATAGGATGAGTTTCTCTTTGAAAGCATGTGTGTGAGACTGTTTTCGCATGAGAGGCTATGATGCACAAATATTTCCTGGATTTCTCCATTCGGGATTCGGTCGCCCAGACACATCGCAGTATGTGTAAGTACTCCAGGCTACAGCTGTCCTCTTTGGCTGCCTGTCTCTTTGGCACAGCCACTCAGCACTGTTTTCAAACACAGACTTCCATGCCTATGTGCATGTGTGGCAACACTGTAAGCCATCACGTTTGCCGCGCCAACGAGCCCGGATGATTAGGGCTGACAGTCCTGTGGGCTTTTGCTAACGCCGGGGTCGTCCGAAATTGACAAAAAAGGATATCCCTGTTTTCTGGGATTTAGCCGATGATTATTTGATGATAATTCTGTGTCTGATACAGTAGGCTAGCTTGGCCGATTTAGGCCTATCATGCACAACTGATTACATTTTTCATATTTTTGACAAATCGTCACCAATAAGGGATGATATTTACCCCCTTAAATTGATTTTTCTAGGCAAGTTTACCTTTATTGCACTTTATTGTGCATATTTCCCAGTTCTGCCTCTCTTTTCCACTTCACTTCCTGTTTTCTAAACATATTAATTGTATTAATTGTAGTGTCCCGAGTTCGAATCCTTGCTCGTGGACCTTTCCAAAAGTGACTGACATATAAATATTATCAGAGAGGCGACATTTTATGAAATGAAGGGTGTTCCCAAAGTTACGTAATTTTCGTTTGCTAGTTTTAGCCAAATAATAAGCTAGCATTGCACACAAAAGGAAAACTACTCTGCTGGGAAAAAAAAATAGCATATGCCGGTTAGGTATGTTTTGAAGCCGGTTTATGCTGGTCATGTGCTGGCAAAGAACCAGCCTTGACAAGCAAAAGAACCAGCGCAAAACAGCAAAGGACCAGCTTAAACCAGCATCTCAGTTTCAAAACATACCTCATCAGCATATGCTGTTTTTTTTCAGGAGGGCATTCGCACAAAAGATTTATCCAAGTCGAAGGACGAACTGAGGAAAATGTTTAAGCAAAGTCATTTTTCATTTAATGCTAAAAAGTACTGATCAAAACACGTGTAGTGCTATTTATGGTTGTTTGCGTGTATTATTAGCTTAGCATCCTACAATGCTAGCAGTCAAACTACTGAAATCTCCTGTACGCTTTGTGCGAGGACGGCTGTTACGTGACACAGTGTTCCTGCCAATGTGCTGTACAGTGTTACAAATCTGTCACTTATGAATATATCCGTCACTTGGAACAGATCTGTAGTATATAGAGTTTTCAGCTGCATGGACAGAATTTACTGGAAGGAGTCCCACGTATAAACACAGCCAAATCCTGTTTGCACTGCCTGTGCTCTGGGATCATTTCCCATGCTCTCGGTTCACCGGCAAACTGAGGCGGGGGTCAAAGGACCTGGCCCTGAGCTCCTACGATCTGCTCATCATTCTTAGATCAAGTCAGCTTCAGAACGGCATGTCTGGAAAGGGATCGCCAAGGCTCGACAAGGCCATAGGTACACAAGTTTCTAATTTGTGTCATCCCTTTCACAACTATAAGAGAAATTAACATTATTTCCCAGAGCAACACTTGTGTACAAACAATGTCCGTTCCACAATCCTCTGCAAATCCTGGAAACGGATAAAGCCTTTAATAAGCTTGCCGCTGAGAACCCTTGAGGCTTGTCTCATAACTCTGAGGCGAGGAAGAGGGGGAGGGGAAAATATAGAAAGACAGAGAGCCTGTATATAGCCTTCAGGAACACAGTCTAATGTTTAACTTGAGTCTTTGCGCTTTTATAAAGGACTTGAAGCGGAGTCTGGATCCCTGCTGCTTACAGTTTTCTGAAGAAACATTCAAAAACAGTCCGCTTTCACACTTCAGAGCAGATTTCACACAATACGCCGTGCCAGAGTCATCGTACGAACAGCGTGACAGTGAAGTCTGGGTCAGTCAGACGTCTCTTCCCGAGCGCAGCTTTTCAGTTTGCTGCAGCTTTTATGTTGACGTCAAAGCAGTTTTGATTTACATGCTGTGGATTTACTGTCCGGTAATAACTTTCAAAGATGGTTTAGGAAAATCTGCACAGAGCACCGCTAATGGCTTCTCTGGTGGAAGAATAACAGTTTGGAGAGCCACTAGAGGGCACTAAATGTCTACTCATGCTCTCAGTTTACTCTTCTCCGCTGCCTGAGTGTAATATATTCACATATATTCCTCTTTTTTTCAGCTTCATACATTTCTCTAAGTGTTTGCCCAGAAGGCTAAACAAACGTCTAGGCAGATGAGGTAGAATGAATTTAGGTCAGACAGCCTCTTTCTGAACGAAAGGGTGAGTGGAGAGCACTGAAGTCAATTGTAGCCTCTTCTTTTTCAATTTCCTGACAAAGTGCTCCAACACTCTCTCTTTCTCTCTTTCTTCCAGCCACTCTTCTTTTTGCGGGTGCAGCACAGCTAATCTCCAAACACAACAAAGAATGCCCTAACAGGACAACTTTGCATAGTACTGGACATAAGAACGAGTAAGAGCGTTGCATTTCACAAACGATGATACTTATTTGAAGACTGGTCTGCATTAAACAGAAAGCGGACTGTCTGTATAGAATGGAATAAAAGTGAAATAAAAATGCGAGGAACAATATTCATGAAGGAAAATATACTCTTGGAGCATCAACTGCCAATTCACGACGCTCGATGTGTATTTAAGCAAAACACTGTGAAGTTACTGGATGTCTTCTTTGATAGCAGGCTTTATCAATTTTACATGGTTTGTTTTGCACAGAATAATAAAACACCTGTACCATTCAATGTCATTCTGCCAAATGCATTCCACCTTGGAAACCGCACTCAAACATCTTCTCAAATCAAAATAGTTTTAATACCGAAATGGGCTTTAATACTTAATTCTCGAGCAATAGCCTGAGTCGTTATAAATATATTATGCAATATTTCGGATAAAACTTTTTGATTGTCTGCCAGCACCAAATTTCCATATTCATTTATGTACATATGACAACCTCGCGTTAGAGCGATATGATCATATACAGGCAGCCCCCTAGAAAAAAATAAATAAATACAAAATAAAAATAACTCCCTGAGGATCAAGATCAACAGATCATGAAGTGAATTTATATTGGAGAAAGCAAAACTATGAACTCACTGAATGTAGCTGAGAGGTCAAAGGTCAGTAGGCTGCTCTGAATAGATGAATCATTGACTAAAGATCTTACATTCGTTGTAGCTGAACCGCCTGTGTGTGTATGTAAGATTACCAGGCCTGTCATTATATTAAAAATTTCAATTTAATTAACTGCATGATTAATATACATAACACATAGACATCTTGGTAAGTGTGGTTTGGCCTTTATATACACGGGTCAGAAGACATGAATAATTACACTTTTTTTAATCATATACTGCATATAGTTTTTAAATTAAGAAAATGTCATTATAAAATAGACATACACAGGTCTTGAGAACGAGGAAGTCAGTTTTAACTAGTCTTGATGGATTGTAATGGGTCACAGGTGGACGGAAGGTCCTTAGCTTTGAGCGGACTGAAAACCAGACTAGAACCAAACCGCCGCTTTGGATCTCTGGGACTGTGAGGTGCTCGGGGAAACTATCTTTTGAGCGACTTAAATAAAGAGAGTTAAAGGAAAGAGAGCTACAGGGGATTGGATATGAATGCAGAGGCACTGAGCCAAGAACTCTCGACGTCTTTTCCCAAGACATCACCCCGCCATTACATTTCAGAGACGTTCCTCTGCTGACTTCACTATGGCAGTTACCTCAGAAGGTTTCACCGTTACTGTAGAATTTCCCAGTGTTTCTAAGATCTTTCGGTGAGGAATTCATTTGAAAATCAATCTCATTCAAAAACCATGCATACCGTACAACACGTCTATTCACTCATTAATCAAAGCAAATATAAATAAAAGATCGAGACGTAGGGCAATCACAAAAAAGAGTCCTTGATAAAGAAAAGGAATTCTTAAAAAATATATAAATATCAGTCTGAAATACAAGGGGCAAGTTCTTAGAAAATGCTTGTTGGCTCCTTATGCTTTTAAACATTTTTTATACATTATCAAAAAAAAAAATAAAGCTCACAATTATTAACTGTAAAAAATGCCATGTACATAAAATGTCATAACCATCAACTTCAAGTGGTGATTTTTTTATTTTATTTTACATAAAACTGTTATTTTATTTTATTTTATTTACAGTTATTTTATTTTAAAACACACACACACACACACACACACACACACACACACACACACTTTGAATTCCGAATTCAAAATAACAGTTTAACAATTAATAACCTAATTTGTGAATAACAAAAAATCTGGAAAAAAAAGAGCAACATGTCATTGATCCTAATCCTTCCCTGTCTTCATTTCCTCTCCTAAACTTTATCCATGCTGTCTGCCCATCTTAACATCAGCTGGTAAGCAGAATGTGACTGCTGTTGACACATGGCTCCAGATCCATCTTATAATGGAGCCAAAACACAGCAGGCAGCACTTGAAGTGACATTCCATCAGGTCAGCTTGGGGTCACGTATCTTCCTCCCTTTAAGGAAGGGATGCAAGTTTGATTCAAAAAAAGAAGCTACAAAACAGGCTTCAAACGGTCCCATGTTCTGCCTGCTTAAATCTACATTACAGGAGAGACATGCGAGTAATGAAAATTAAGCTCTGCAACCTGCACAATGCAACCACACACACAAACAGGAACAACAGCGCGAGGAGGGAAGTTGCAAGGCAATTCATGCAAGTGCTATCTAATTGGGTCTCTCCTTTGAGGAATGCCAGCCAGTTAATCATGTCTGAATACACAGAACTCAATTAGTAGCTTGCTAATGCTAATGCAGACAGATATGAATATTTCATAGCAAACGGCGGCGGAGAGCTTCGAACGTATGCTTTGCTGCTGTACTTCTAACATCAAGCGAAACAAGCAGGGTGGATTCACCTGTCTTCATCGCCCTCTGTACTTCAGCGTGATAGGCGAGCGTGGGCAACGCTAACTCTTTCAAGCCGTGCCGGTGTGAGGGCAGCTCCAGAAAGGTGTTGGTGTGAGTTTCTGCCTGTTTCCTACCCTTTACATCAATCGGCTCGGGCTGAAGGCAAGGTGGGAAGCAACGTCACTCGCAATCAAACAGGCCACACAGCATATAAAAGAAAGCTCGAAGACATTTATTCCGTTCGTGATTTTAATTCTGATCAGATTTGACCTATGAAACCCACATGAACTTTACTGTGAGCACGTGTAATTGTTGCTGAGGAGCTTTGTTTTCAAATTCTAGTGTGTCATCACCTTCCTCCAGAACAATGACAGACATGACTGTTGGCCCAGCCAAGTGGGTGGAAACTTGCACTGTGGCACAGTCTGGCCGACGGGATGCTGGTATCATGCAACAGAGGACATCTGTTACCAGAAGCCTTCGCTGAACGTGGCAAAATATACCCTCGCTGGGCCACCCTGGGAAAATGTCTCGACGTAGCCTGAAAAATGGCCTTTGTGAATCCATTATACAGTATAGGCTTCTTTAAATTAGCACACAGGTCTCTTGGTTGGAAAACTGCAGGTTCTTTTACATAAAAATATCAGTGGCCCTCGACTAGTGGTGCAAAGTTATTTATTAAAAACAATTATTGATGTAATAATAATGTATACTATAATCTAAATTAATATGGTAAAACAATGTAAAAAAAAAAAAAAAGAAATATATATATATATATATATATATATATATATATATATATATATATATATATATATATATATATGGACAGGTTATGGACAAAAAATAATAATTTTTCTTTTTATGGATTTCTTTGACATAAAATATATGTATTGATATGATATAAAGGTTTTATCTGAAGTTTAAGTTAAATTAATTTATTAATGATTATTTATTAATGATTAATTTTAATAAGTCTAATAAATGTTAAAATTCATAGTTTGCATTTATTCTATAATGCTGAATAGCTATAATAAATGGCTATATATATATATATATATATATATATATATATATATATATATATATATATATATATATATGTATGCTATATAATATTAATGTCAAATTATATTAGGTCAAATTAATTACAATTGTCATGTAGTGTGACATAGTTTGATAAATTATTTAATAATAATAATAGTAATAACAATTTATTATAAAAAGTTTAAATAAAAAGAATGATTTCTTGGAAGTAACATAAAAAAGACTTTCCTTACAAAACCATACGAGACTAACATGAATGTAAGGAGTATATTTCTAAGAACAGCAGTTTTACACTCTTTAAAAGATTTCCCTCTCTTGTGGGCACTCTTATTTGTCACTGACCCAAATAGTAAAATCAAATTCTCTGGAATGCGCAATCTCATAATGGTGATTGCATTTCTCCCCATATTTTCCATGAGAGAGTGAGCAGTAAATCAGGCAGTAATGAAGCAGGCCATAGGGACCTGGCCATTTATCTAAACCTGCTTCCATCCAACAAGTTGTCTGGATCTGAATAATCATGCAGTAAAAGTCCAGAAGGAAAGATGGGGAAGGGGGACCACGTTAAACACGTCCGATTACCAGAAATTATGATCTCCAATTAATTAAGTGCTCCAGGCAATTAAGTGTTCTGACAGTTAGTAACGTGAGCCGCCTGGCAGGAAGAGAGCAGTTTCGACAGGGAAGAGATCTGCAGGGTGCCACAAACATAGCACCTTACTAACATAATTAACCTCAATGCCATTCAGCCCTGCAGTCCGCCTGCTTCAAAAAAAAAAAAAAAAAAGCCAGTCTCAGCCATTAGTCTTGTTGAGATGATCAGCAGTGGGCAACTTACATGGAACAAAACATCATTTACCTCTTGTTGCTCAACAGCAGGGCGGCCGTTTCTTCCACTGATCCTGGATTAAGAACTAATTTATTGGCTGAGAAAATGTTTTTGTGTATTTAACATCATGGTTAATGATAAGCTCAGTGAATGAGGTCAATAGTGATCTGCTTAACCCTCTAAATTGGTTAATCTGATCAAATCTCATATTAAAAGACTTTGTACAGTACTTTGACTTCTGACGCCAGTTCACTTTTAATTTTAAAGTAGTCAAAGCTACAAAAGTTCAGCAACACCCCATTGGTTCCTGAAACTATGGAAGCTTGTTTCTGCCATGGAATATAATCTATAAAAAGGGTAATGACATCATTTTTTTTGATGAATTGACCCTTCGCAGGAGCACGAATAAACATCACAACTTTTTAGCGGTATACGAAAACAGTCACCATTTTTCAAGTCCACCTACAGTAATCTACTCTCCTATCTAGATTCTGGATTTCGTGTCATGATTGATCAGATTGCCTGTCAATCAAACTCCCTGCAAAAGGTCAATAGCTACAAGAGTTCAAATCTTGCAATTCTGACCAACTTTATTCGCCGACCTGAGATGTTAACTCGCAAACATCCAAATGCACTCATTAAAAAATGTTCAGAAGTCAGCTGAACTTGAAATTCTAAGAAGAAAAGTGAGACAAGCGTGCAACATTGCGAGAAAAAAATTCACTATTTACCTTTATTTATTTATTTGTAACACGGGATCATAAAAACCAGCCAATAAATGTCAAAATTAAGATTTATGAATAAATAAGTTACCCACTGATGTATGGTTTGCCATAATAGGACGATATTCGACTGAGATGCAACTATTTGGATATCTGGAATCTGAGGTTGCAAAAAAAAAAAAAAAAAAAAGAAGTAAATACTGAGATGATCACTTTTAAATAAGCAATCACTAATCAAAATTACATTTTAATATATTAACGGTATGAAATGTACAAAATTTCATTGAACATGATATTTCCTTAATATCCTAATGGTTTTTGGCACAAATTAATTTAATAATTTCATTTTGACCCATAAAATGCTATAGCTACAAATATACCCCAGTGGCTAGTTTCGTGGTCAAGTGTCACATGTAGATAAAAACTCACTATTTTAAGAAAATAAAACTTAATTGTGAGAAAAAGTATATGTGATGTATTATTTCTTGATGGACACACACACACACGCACACACGCAAGACATAGCTGCACCAATTGCCTTTTTATATTTTTATGTCTCTGTGAAAATAAGCTTCCTTACGAAACAGTGGATCAGTCCAAAACAGAAGCTAGAAGGCCAAAAGAAGCAATCAGGCTGAGCTGATGAATATGGATAACAGTTTGTGACATAGACACTGGCCCATGGGGGACTTGACCAAAGAGTTGAGCAAAAGATTTGAACCAGAGAGAATTTTTGTGTTCCTAAATATTTATGTAGAGGAGTAAACACATGTCAAAGCTGATCTTGCACTAGGGGAAAGAGCCACAAACTGCACTTCCCCCCACTAGCACTCTCTGTACAAAGCTCTTAATTTATGATAATGTGCATCATCCTACAAACTCACTCAGAGTGGGGACACATAAATTTAGCCTCAGCTGTGCAGTCCTCTGTACTTTCTGTTCATAAACCCTGGAAAACCATGACCTGTGTGACCATTACAAAACTTTTTTTAAAGGGGAATTCACAGAATGCATTCTGCCCGCCGACAGTGGCGTATATATTTGCACACTAGGTGCTGCTTTGGCACCTGATTCATTAAAGGAATTATGGAAATTGGGTATCTGTGAGCCTGTTCTGAGCGCTAGTTCGTGGAGGATGTGGATGTGACTATCGCGATGTGGCATGTTTTAGATCACGGCTCTGCCGCTGCAATCCAGGACTCAAGGAATGTATCATACGCACGCTCAGCTGAATCAAATAATCAATCATTTTTGCCATGATAAACAAAAAAATGTGGATTAGTGATGTGTTGCTTTTTAGTGCAGGCTGTGCAACTTTCCCCAAAATTCATGATATTTAAGACAAATAATCAAATAAAAATAGCACATGATTTAGCTTTGATTTCACAGGAATAAATTAAGATGCATTTTAATAGAAAATAGATATGTAAAACTGTAACAGTATTTCACAATATTACTCTTCTGACTGTATTTTTGATTAAATAAATGCAACCCTGTTAAACACAAGAGGCTTCTTTTAAAAACATGAATGAATCTTCAAAGACCCCCAATTTTTAAACGGCACGCTAAAAAAATGTGTACGTATTAAGTGTGCAAGAAAAATGTTTACCGTAGCAAAGCTACAGTACAAAACACTTTTAAAGTCATTACACTGAATCTTCCCTCGAAAAACGGTTTATACAGTTTTCAAAATCGCTTGCATCTAACATCAATGCAAAGTTTACATTCCTAAGAACTTGGACTATGTGTTTTAAACTAGATTTGAAAAGAATTTTCTTTTTCTCTATATCTCCTCACATGCCATTAACTCATGAACATAAACATCTTTTTTGAATTAAACTGTATTTACCGCCCACGCTCTGGTGCTGTACAAGCTAACTAGCTTTACGCAGAGAGAGCTCTATTTGTATATTTGCATACAAACGCAGCGCTTAGCCCACACCGAGGAAGCAGCTCTCTCGTTTGCCAGAGTACCACTTCTGTTCACCCAAAAGTAGTGTCTTTTTCCTTCCGGTGATTTAGGCCATAGAAGTTTTCAGGAACATTTGTCTCTAAGTTACCCTCCTAATCACACAGCTCCACAGAGAAGCCTCGAGCGCTGAACTTTCCCCCCAAATCCCTGTTAAACTCTACAGACCGAAAGGATTAAAGGAGGAGGAAAATGACGTGGTGGTTCTGCGCTTTGCTGCAGAACAATTGTGAAAGTGTCTGTAACTTTGAAGGTTCTGATTTGTTTTGATTTTTTGCATGAATTGTCTTAAAACGTCTGCCGGCGGGCTGAACGTACTGTAAAAGCTAGGCAAACATCAGTGCTGTAAACTGTGAATAATGGAATAATGTGCTGTTGACTTTGCACAAAACCTGTTCCCACTGTGCAAGATAAAGCCGAAATAGTTGCGTTTGTGTAAGAGGCACGGCGAACATGTGCAGCCTCGATTACATTAGGAATCTGAAAGCGAAAAAGGTCGGAGAGCGGGTACCAGATGCATACCACAGCTGCTGCTTTAACAACACATCAAGTTAATTAGTGAAAACAACAGACAGGCCACTGATGTCACGTTAACGGGATTAGAGACCACTTCATGCAAAAAGGGGGATCAATTGAGCTGTGAATAAGTTTATCTGTATTGTGCCATATTCAAACGAGCAATGATAAGTCGCTGATGGGCGGAGCCAGGGAAAACCAACGCACAAAAGCTGATTATTACCATTGTGCTTTGTGGGTCAGCTGCGACGCTAGGAGCACACGGACGGTAATAAGATGGGAAAGCAGGAAGGAGATGAGAGATAACAGAGAATCTCCAGCAGGCAGCCTTCCTGTCTATTACTGAAAGGAATGAATGATATCTAGTTGAACTGTTCAAAAGTTCTGTGTTGTCTATTGCCTAGAGGCGGAAACACGCTAAAGATATCAGCGCTGTACCAAAGAATATGCAAAACAAGATATTTTAACAAATGGTCTCCTATTTCCTGTTTGAAGCTATAGACAAAGATTACTGGATGTCACTCTATGACAGTCTTTATTCACTGATTGAGACGTAGTACTTCAGTTCTGAAATACTTGCAAATATATAATACCTACAACAACAATAGTTATCAATAACAATCCTATTATTAAAGAAAAATGTTTTGTAAATAAAATATATTTTCCTTATTTTGGTATATATTTTTATTAATATTAAATATTTATTATTTTTGATTGACCCTCCAGAAATTACTCTGACAAGAGTGTTCAAGAATCATTTTTCATTATTTTAATTTAAAGAGTTGTGCTTCCTATCTATCTATCTATCTATCTATCTATATATATATATATATATATATATATATATATATATATATATATATATATATATATGCAAGTTAAAAAGAACAGCATTTATTTGATATTTAATAGTTTGTTCAAATAATGTAGATGCCTCTACTAGTATTAATATTAATCTTTCATACACACACACACACACACACACACACGCACACACACACACACACACACACACACACACACACACACACACACACACACACACACACACACACACACACACACACACACAGACACAGACACTACATGACTGTAAGGGCTGATTATTAACTGTACAAAATTGTAGCTGTCCAAAGAAAGACACCGTAAGGGAAACTTGACATAATAAATGCTTACGATAATTATAAATGAAATGTAATTTTGTACAAAATCAGTGGTGAAATTTGATCCCCTTAAAGTAAGGAGAGAAATCAGTTACAGAATGCTGTCAAGATGTCTTTTGATGACAAGATGACTTTTGAAGTCGAGATGAATCAAAATTTTAAAAGCCACAATGAAGAACTGCAATCCATATTAAAGTTATGATCATTATGATAAATTATCATTTTAACTCAGGACCCAACAAGTTGACATGGAAATTGTATTGAAAACACTTCAAAAACACAACGATTGTCAAACACCAAAGTATTTATAGAAGAAAATTCAGTTATTTTGTAAGACGTGACCGGATTACCAAGAAGTCGAAAAAGAAGATTTCAATACATTTAGTCTCTTTTCTTTAGAATAAAGCAAATGACACTAGATACATAACAGGTGTTTTCTCCCATTCTGTCTCCCTAAAGGCACACAGAGCAGTAAATGAGATGTTTATATAGGAACAATGAAAATACGAATTCTATGATCCTTTCTCTGCAGATAAATAAACTGATAAATAATGTACAATGTGCATTCTTCCTATCTTAAAAGATTCCTAGACTGACTCGCTGGCCTCATTTGAAGTTTTCCCCCAGCTCACTGGGGGACTGCCATGTCTCTATAGAGACCAAAGTCTCATGCTCATTCTCTAATCGCACAGAGGCGTATGACCCTGAGGATGAGGAGAAAAGAAGAAGAAATTACTTTCATTAAGAAATTCAGATTTCTTCCATCCTTTTGATCTTGTGCCAGAAGAACATTTATGCTGATGAAATGCATAAATAAAGTTCTTAAATTATCCCGGCCCTCTTTAGCGCATGGATCCAAGTTGGAAAACTTCCAGAGGAAGACAAGTACAATCATTCTGAGAGCTGATCAGTGCAGCGGGGGTGATTCAAGAGATGGCCTGAGTCACCGATACTTCAACTGTTCAAGTGATTCATCTGTTGAAGAAGTACACAGACAGACATAACAGTCTGACGTTGTTCTTCGGAACAAAGGTTAACTATTGCTTTGCAGTCTCGTTACTTACAGCCTATTTCCTATCATTTTGAAGTTCAACAAAATGGGTAGCCTATACAAACTCGGTGTCTCTCGCAGTGTTTTGCATTGTGACTTGAAGTACAGGGGAAAAAAATCAAGGGATAGTTCACTATACAACGATTTGTTTGACTGTACAATGAAAGTCGTTTGATCCCCAGTAGCGTTCTGCAGAAGAAGAAAAAAAACATACAGGTTTAGGTTAGGGTGAGAAAATGATACCAGAAATGCTATTTTTGATGAAATATCCCATTAATATAAAAAAACAGCAGTGGTCAGGAAACCTGCACTGCTACGGTGTTAAAATGTATTATTAAAGATTTATTATTTCAAGTTTGCCTATGCTCCCTTGAAAATTCAGTAATGATGCTGTGAAACTGTGCCCTCTACTGAACTCCAAGATGGCAGCGTGCCCTAGACGCAGCGGTAAGTGTAGATAATTTAGTGAGGGTTTACTGAAAAGCTGGAGGAGTGGTAAGGTGGTTTTGGCTTTGGTGGCAGTGCTGGAAATTACTCTGGATTTGCCGTTTTGAGCAGTGGGTGACAAAGACAGGCAGTGAAACCACAGAGCTATGGCTATGTTATCATTTGGAGAACTTGGTATTTCCTACAGAATCAGCTACCTATGATGCAACAAAGACCGTCATATAGTGATCCTCATCACCCTAAACATAAAAAATGCTTAACTTCTTCTTTTGGCTGACAGAAATCAAGAACACAAAAACACATAAAGGTAGGACGTTACAGGTTCGATAAATGGATCTGCACATTCCACACAATCTTAGGGCAGTTCGTAACTGTTTTGTATTTTGTCAAATTGGTGGCTAATTCATAATTCATACATTACTATGTTTTTGTATGATCTGCTTAAGCCCCAGTGGTGCTTATTTTTTTTGCTAAATATTGTAGATTTTCTTCCAAAACATAATTTCCCCCGATCACTCAGCCAGGGCTATTATATGGCTACTTCCAACTCAATACACGCACGGACATGGAATACGCAATATTGAGTTATTAATAAAAAATTGTCTGGTCAGTCATACAGTGTTGCTGTGGTGCCGAAACCAGGTCCACATGATGACCTTTCATTTGGCCCAAGATGCCATAGCACAAGAGGGCATAAAAGGAACAATATTATTTATTATAATTTATAAGTGTATTAATAAGTGAATTAAAAAATAGACTTTGCAAAAAAAAAAATTGGTTGGATATAATGCAAAATGTAATTTTGGCTCACAGTGTGACCCTTCATAATAAAACGTTTAGTCAGTTTAAATTGTTAAACCTATCTGACCAATATTAACAATATTCTGGCTTCTTTGAAATTTGCATTGTCTGTATAAAAGAGAAGAGCACTAAAGAAAGTGCTGGCTCAGTAATACAGCGGTTTCTTAAAAGGGAAATAGGGAAACACTGAGGCCACAACAGAAATGTAAGTAGGCTACACATGCTAGTGGAAATGGAAATAACACAAGTACAAACGGGAAACAATGATGAAATAAAAGACAGTTTGAGGAATGGCCTGGTTTCTTTGTGAGTTGGGCTAATACTTATTTTTGGTGCTGACCGACTCCGGGTTTCAAAATGCTATACTTACAGTAAAGATTGATCAAACAGAAAAGGCCTTTTCTGCACTTTTCTGCTTTTGTCAGCTTGGAAATGGGTCAGCATGTGATGCATATAAACACCACAATCAAATAAAGAATCCTTTTTTTATAACAATGTTTCACTTTCTGCAGAGCCTGCTTGCTTACATATAAAGAGAGCCATGCCTGAGAAAGGTCGGACCAGGTTACTGGTGGCTAAGTGCGAACTAATTTGATTGACAGGTCTTCCGAAAAAAAATGTGGTTGTCGAAATGGTGTGAACGAGTTTGTGACATTACAGCCTTTAGCACTTTGCGCTAGTATTTATTTAAATCATTTGTGGATCTTTCTGGACCCTGCCAATGAGTGAATGTCTGGCCAGAACAACGCCATCTGTCCGAAAACGCATCTTTCTCCACTGACAGCCATTGCAAAATTAGCTACGCACAAAATTAGAACATGAACCCTAATAGCCAGCTATGTCAGGCCATTACAGACCCCTGCGCAAAAAGCGCGAACTAAACGATACTCTAATACTCTTAATGTAATCCCTTTTTGTTTCCCACACAGAGTAGCTGAAAAGTCTGCACTTCGAAACAGGAATTAAAAAGTGTTTTGTAACAATGACAAACAAAATACGGTTCTCAAAACTTTTAATGTCTGCCAGCACATGCAGATGTTGCACAACTCTCAAATGTGGGAAAACATGCTGCGAAAGTTTGTTAGCTTTTTATAAGAAACTCCGAACCTCCGGTTGGATGAGAAATGTTAATTTTCATTTTTTACTGTAACTGTCACTAATTTCCTTTTCTCTTACCGTTGGCCTGAAGAAATGAGAGAATTTTCAACAGATATTTTCAGATACAAAAAAAAAAAGGAAGGTGGACGGTGGAGGGAGAAAAAGGAGGCCCTGATTTGGTTTCCAATCTACAAAGGAAAGTAATCCTATCTGGCAGTCTAATGTGATTTTAATACTCGTGTTACATCTCAAGTGCGATTTGCCCGTGTGAAAGCTTATCAGATGTATGGGATGGAGTTGAACGTGACGCTTGGTCCTTTGCATGCGAGGCCACTGTTTGTCTAATCTTTATGCCTCTTATGGATTTGACTACCGAGCTAACAAGTGTGAAGCAGCTCATCAGGGAAGAATGAGGAGTGTGACAGGAATAGGTGAATGATTATGAAAAGAGCAACGGTTTGGGTAACATTTCTGAAAGAACCTAAATCCAGGTTTTATACAGAGCCAGATGCTTCTGGCAGATCTTAGACAAGTCCTCAGAACATGGAGCTAATGAGAGCTGAAGCTAGCTTCATATGAAGACAAGGAAACTAGAGCATCAAAGAGCATGCAAACTAGCGCCGCTGAAGTATTTCCTCTTGGATATGTGCGTAGAAATGTGCTGAGCGGCAAGTAAACTAACAGTATGAACGTGTGCTTGCAGACAACAAAAGATGAGGTCACGGTGTATCACTATATATAACTGCGCGGATATAAAAATAACAAACCATTCAAACCATTCACTGCCATTCAAAAGTGACAATAAAAATTTTACATTTTCAAAAAAAACTAAAACATTATAGTTGACTAAAAATAAAAATGGAACTAAAGTTAGGGCAACGGTTCTCATTTTAATTAATTTTCAACTAAATACTAAAATAAAAAATAAAACTAAAATAAAATTAATTAAAAAAACTAAGTAGGTATCTCAATAATACTACAATAACAGTTTCACTTTCTATGCATCAAATGATCATGAAAAGAAGCATCATGTTTCGCACATGTTTTAAGACTGATAGAACGTTGAGCATGAAATTAGCACAGAAGGATTTTGGAAGGAATGTGTGACACTGAAGACTGGATTAACTGCTTCTTAATATTCAGCATTGCCATCACAGGAAAAAATTACATTGTAAAAAATATTCAATTAGAAAACTCTTTTAAACTGTAGTATTATTCGACAATAATGCTTTTTTAATATTTTTTGATCAAATAAATGCAGCCTTGAATGGTAGTTTATTATATGCATATACTGTATATGTATACCTATATATTGCATTTATTAGGTCAGAAATGTGACCCTGGACCACTAAACTAGTTTTACGTCACTGGGGTATATTTATAGCAATGGCCAAAAATACATTGCATTTGTCAAAGTGATTGATTTTTCTTTTATGTTAAAATTCATTAGGACAAAACGTAATTTTTGATTAGTATCATGCATTGCTGTACTTAATTTGAACAACTTTAAAGGCGGTTTGTTATGCTATGTTATGCTATCTCGGCTAAATATGGTCCAAACAAACAATATATCAATGGAAAGCTTATTAATTCAGTTTTCAGTTCGTGTATAAGGATATATAAGGAGCTGTATATAGAAGCAGCTGCTGTGATATCGGAGAGAGCCATATTTAATCCAGCATGTGTTGCGTAATGGAGAAAAGAACCATTCTAAAGCCAAAGAGAAAATAACAATACACCTCACACACATTCTCTCAACATTAGAAAGAAATGAGTGTAATTTGTACGCACACCTGTTGTGCATCTAGCAGATACTTCACGTGACTAATTACAGTATGAGACCCATCACACTCACGATATAGCAGGGTTCGCAGTAGGCCTTCTTCTCCACGGCATAAAAGGGCTTCCCTCTGAGCTTAGAGCCGCAGGTCATGCAGATGAAGCAGTCCACATGGAAGACCTGGTCCATGGCGGTGCAACCCGTCCCCTCGCCGACCACGTTCTCCCCACAGCTTGCGCAGCGACCTGCAAAACCCACAGCATTGAAATTACGGGTTCAGACGAAGAAGGAAAACTGCATAAACCATACCAAACACATTCGACACTATAAAACATAAACACAATATGGTGAGAGAGATTAAAAAAGACTGTGGAGGTAAAGGTTAAACAGATAATACATATACAGCGTAAATAGCACCATCTGCCACTTTCTTGTGAAACCTTTCTAATTAAGAAAAGCAATTTCAAGTGGCGATATGGTTTATTCACCCTTTGCTCTCCTCCAAACCACAAGCTCTCTGCGTCTATTTGTTTTTTTTCCAAAGGAGATGAGATATTTCAACTATAAAGAAAACGAACACTTCAGCTGTCAGGTTCGAAGATAATCTTGAATAAACAGCGTGTCTGTTGGCCCTTTCAAGCCAACTCATCTTTGTGGTGCGACCGATGATAACAATCTACTCTACTGAGTAATTGTGGATAAAACAAATTAAAAGAGTCAATGTCAAAAGAAACGGAATATGAAGAGCATTTCTAAAGTTAGACTGATACCATCTCCTGGGAATTTACCCCTTTAAAGTGTTTGGACTTTTTTTTTTTCCTTTTAAAAAGGGCAAAGTGATCGGTTGCCCTACAATTGTAGAAATCTAAGTCGCTTAATAAGGTCAGTCACTTAACGGGGAGTATAGTGAGCTGATTTCCCCCTTTGTGGAGAGAATGGAGATCGATGCGCGAACACCAGCCGCCATCCGTCAACTCTTCTCACTCGCAACGCATGCAACGTATCACTCAGGCGACGGCAGACGTGCAAAGAGCGGCTCACTAATAAATTCCACTGTTTAGACCAAACTATCACTGTATAAAGCCACATATAATATCTCCATCGGGATGAGAATAGGATTAAACAACGCGCTGGCACATTAAGACGCACGCAATCTTTTCATGATAAAACAAAACTTTGAAAGTGGAAAGAGCACAATCTTCGTGTTATAGGGCATCTGGTGTTGCGCCGAAAAAAGATCCCGATTGCATATTGTGGGACACGGCATTTGGATATCTGTAATTGAGTCGAAGCTATCTTTAATTGAGCTTAAGATGTCTCCAACTCAATGCAAAGATATCTTCAAACCAATTAATGACGCTAGCAGTTTAATTAGCAGTATCAGGAAATAATGCGCTTTAGTGCCATATCTTATGGTGTTTTCCTTTTTACACATCTGAGGACAGATACGATCTCCAAAAAAGAGAGAGTGTAAGATATTATGAATTAATTTACTTAACTTTAGTTCTGTAGTTCCTCATTTTTCTTTTCTCCCTCTTTTGTGCTTCATTTAAGCCTGTTTTTAGAAATGATACACTTTCTGACTGCAATGAGAGCCAGAGTTCAAGCTTGTCACAGACAAAAGGCGAAGCAGTGAGCAGGAGGAATATCAGACACGCTCCCATTTTCACCGCTGAAGCTGTCGGCGGCATCAACAAAACAGACTGAACTTTTCTGCTCTTCAGATTAGATATCAAAGCCGAGCTGAATACGAACACCTCTTCGCAACAAAGTTTTAATCAGAGATAATTCTCCTCACGCGTGTGGATTAAGACACGGTATCTGTTCAATTCAGTCGATGCATTGCAAAAAGTCATTATTTAAATCGATATTTTTATCCTGTTTTCCAGTAAATAAATAAATAAATAAAAAACATCATTAAATTTAAAAGAGATAATAAAGAGAATACATTCTGAATTAAGTTCTTCTTGCCACGGTAAACTAAGCATAAATGTAATTTACATTCTCTAAAAATATTAGCGTTGTTGATGTTAAGCTGTTTTACTTATTAGGTTATTATTTTTATGTATTTACTTTTATTTTATTATTTAATTTAATTGATCAAAAGTGATAGTAAAGACTTTTTCGTTCGATTTTTGTTAATTTTTTCCAAAACAAATGCTATTTTTTTGCACACAGCAATAATAGCAGAAATTGTCTTTAGCTTGAAACCAGAATATTAAAATAATTTATGAAGGATCATGTGACATCTGGTATAAAGGCTGCTGAAAATTCAGGAATAAGCTGCATTTTAAAATATGATGAAATAGGAAACAGATGTTTTGAATTGTTTTAATATTTCTTTTCAGTAACAAAACAACCGTACCAGGCCCCCATTTTTGAATGATGTTTTAAAAGTATTATTACCACTTTTGTTATCACTACCTTTTGCAGTGCGTCAGGACAAAACTGCTTAATAATTGAATTTGTGAATAACGGAATGACAGCCAAACAGACCATTACTTCAATTAAAGGCACTGTGAAATGATCCGACACAAGGTTTCCATGCATTGTCACACCTGTCTACGAAAAAACAGCATGTGAAAAAAATGAATGTCATGTTGATTCATAATTACCACTTAGCTCTGTGTTGTGTGCCCCGTGTTGAACTGTCACTAAAACTAATGTGAGCTACTTCACTGACGCCGATCTCTAGATAATTTCCACTCCAACCCCGCTGAGCTGTACCTGCAGCAGGGTTCCGCTGAGGAACAGCACAGAGCAGGCGGAGGAAATAAAGTGGAGCCGTCTGCCTGCCGAGGCTCCCCGGGGGACCTGTGGGGGTGGGTGGAATCCCAGGCAAAGGTAATCACTTCAGATGGGCTGAAACGAGAGCGGCTCTGGATCACAGGCCCCTCTGAGCCAAACAAGTGTGTGAGAGAGACAAGCACAGAAAGAGCGAGGAGAGAACGTGAGTGGGAAATACAGCCAAGGGATGAGCGCAGGTCACTCTCAAAGCCTGAGTGCAGGAAACTGTTCGGAAATCCTCTTTCAGTGGAGTGGGAATGCCGTGGACTCACAGGATGTGAGAAGAAAGAAATCCTCAAATGCCTTCAGAGCAGTTTAGGTCGTTTTTGTCAGGTGAAGGACCATTTCATCAGTAAAAATCAACCCGGTCTCATACCTCTGTGCACTTTTTGTGCAGCCCCGTTTTTTGCGTGCCTTACTGCACGTTTCGCTGCTGTTTCACAAAGAAATGTGCACTGGATGGTGATAAAACACAGGTTCAATACGTGAATCCCGGTGGGGTTTTTTTACGTTGCTATAGATATGTATCCGTGGACTGTTGCTAAAAGTTAATGCTACATCAAATCGAAAAAACGCCTACACCAAATCCAAACCCAGACCAACCTAATAGTGTTAACAAATGCAAAACCAGTTTATATATATATATATATATATATATATATATATATATATATATATATATATATATATATATATATATATATATATATATATATACATTAAATATATAGTTTCTAAACTTCACCATCCCTAATATACACCATCATATATTTAAAAGCATTGCTTTATTTTTACTTATGTTAAAGTCAGTGTATTATCTTATGATATGGATTCAGCATTTAATGCAATAATTTTGAATACACTTCCTTCCAAAAGTTTATATGCGGGGTTTTGAACAACATTGGCATGAATCCTTTTCAATTTGTGATATTTGCGTACTGATAAGGGACAACACATTTTATTAGATAATCAATTTATACATAGGAAATTTTTATTTTATTTTATTTTAATTTTTCATTGGCAGCTATTGCAGCTCTGCATAATCTGGGCATCCAAGATGTCAGATTATTCAAACACTGACTCGATATATTACTCCAAGCCTCCTGAAGGATTGCCCAAAGACGGCTCACAATGGTTGGACATTTCTTGCGGACATCACGGCCCAGTTCCTCCCATTGCCATTATTATGCAATCAAAATGAAAATTATTATTGCTGGTCTTCAATGACAATGTCAAATTAGTTTAATGTATGGTATTTGCACCAAAAAATTATAAGGATTTATATAATCCAAAACCACATTTTACCAGGGGTGTTTCCAAACGTTTTGCAGCGTATATTTTGCTAATTTTATAAAATTATTTTATTTTGTTCTGCTTTTTAAATGTTATAAAATACATGGGTTAAATCATAATTGTTATACTGAAGAAAAATGTGCATGCTTTTTTTATTTTCATATATAAATGGTTACAGTTCTATTATAAATTATTACGGATTATTCAGCACCTGTCAGTAGGTGCACTATATGTTTGTTATTAAGTCACATCTCTCTCAGTATTGGAGTTGGTAGAGAATACAGAAAGATGACCCACATAAATTACATCAGCAGCTGCAACGAAATCTCTACAGACACACAAAAAAGTCACACACACATATACATTATGTGAAGCCTAATTGGTGCAGGCAGGAGATCAGAGAGACATGTTCACAACTGTCTCTCTAATTGTGGGGCCTAAATGTTCGTTGACTCATTTGTAGCCGCAAACATTTCTGGTGACTCACAGTTAGTCTCCGACTGAGAATAATAGAAAAAGGTTTATTTTTCAGTTAATAAATCGGCACATTTTTTTACTATCAGCCACTCTGTAACTACAACCTCGCAAAGGAGGAATCATGCAACCCAGTGAAATTGCTAAACGAACATTTCCGGTCCCTTTTTCACGCCCATTATTCCCCTGAAAGCCTCGAACTATCCATACAATAGAAGAATAAGTTGATTTTTTACATTTGTTTGAATCTGCTAAAATACAGCAGCATTTAAATAAAGGCCACAAACGTCTAATTTAGATCTCAGTTAGTTGTCATGTACGGTGTCGGGTACAGTATTTGATTATTTCTTATTTTGCAAAGATGTGTGTGATGCTTAAGGGTAATCCGTTGCGAATTACGTGATTAAAACCGAATAAACAAACGCCGAACTGCCATTAGCGATTCCGGGGCACGACGTTAACATATTTGCGTTAAAAGGCCGCAACCAGATTCCTGCATAATGAAAGCGGCATTTGTACATCTCTATCCCGCTCAACTGCTTTTGAATCTCCCCCTCAACACTGGGCAGAAAGAGCTCATGAAAGAGCCTTGGCTTTCCCCCGTGTCCCCTGCTCTGGGAATGGAAGGCGAGTCTTCATATTAAAACTTCAAATAGTTCCTTTGTAACCAGAAGGGCTAGGAGTGGAAGAGTTCATTTACACTTTATACACTTTCTCTTCTGTCTTCACCGTCCCTATGAAGCCTCGACTCTTTATTATATGCAACCTCGAAAAAAAAAAAGAAAAAAAAAAAAAAGACGAAATAATAAGGACGGAATGAAGGAAGAAGAAAGAGGCTGAGCGTGTTGCTCACAAGCATTGTGAAAGGCTTAAAGCGGTTAGGCATTTTAATTGGATAAAAGGAGAAGATTAAAGAGTTCTTGACTGCGTTCCATAAATAATTGATTTCTAATGTATTTGTGGTGGCAGGCAGATGCCGTTGTTTGGCGATGGTGGATGTTTTGAGTGGCAGGCCTGCTAAGATTTCCTGCACATCTCCGTCTCGCCGCTCTTTGTTTTTTCACGCTGCGATGCAAGAGGGGTGCATGAAAGGCGGCGCGAGCGCGAGCAGCAATTTTGATCTTACATCGCCGGAAATCAAAGATCAGGCGTGTAAAGAGGGAACGCAAAGAACTTTTTTTTGTGGAAGGCCAAACTTTCCTCACTCGCTGAGAAAAGAAGGTGCGATTCTTTAAGGAGGAAACGCAGCCTTCTCAGTACTGGAAGACAAAGCGCTTCGTGACAACGCGCATGTAAACAAATAAACACAACAGATCCACAACACGTATTCTGGGCTCGCAAGAACTTTGTTGCTTCAGAAAGAATATTTTGCGGTGTAAACAACAGAGCGTTATTAGACAGAAATAGTAGCAATAATGCAAGACAGATTCCCGCAGATGGAATTCATCTTGTTTTTTAGGAACAATAGCAAACAACACATTCCTGCAGCTGGAGTGAAAAAATGAAACGATTTAAAAAACATCTGTTTCAACGGCAAATTCCGCTCCAGCAAATTATGCTGCTCTAATTCACAAATTTATTACAGAGCAATGTTACCAAACACGCGCTTTTTTTTTTTCACCCGCACAGAAAGCTGGAGAAAAATAAATCTGTTGTGACGGGCTCTGTGTGCAGAGAATTAAAAAAAAGGTAAAAAGTCATGCCAAATGTTTATTTATTAGAGTTGCAAATAAATATTATTGAGGTTAAGGATGTTTATGGCGCTCATGTTTTTATAGCTATTCGTTTATATAAAGTTCTAACTATACAATGACACCATCATTTTTTTTTTAATTTACCATATTATTTGATCGTTTTGCTTATTCAGAAATGCAATACATAATTGTGACCCCGGTCCACAAAACCGGTCATAAGGTTATTTTTATTATTATTACTTGAGAAAAACACATTCTGTGAAAGCCGAATAAATAAGCTTTTCATTGATGTATAATTCGTTAGGACAGGACGATATTTAACCAAAATGATATATTTAAAAATTTAGACTCTGAAGGTCCAAAAAATACATACTGAGAAAATAATAGTTCAAATGAAATTCTTAGCGATATTACTAATATAACAGTACAAAACGTACACGATATCTTAAATGGAACATGATCTTTACTTAATATTCTATTGATTTTTGGCATACAAGAAAAATCTATAATCATCTTATACAATGTATTGTTGGGTATTGCTTCTGTTTTGTTGTTGTGCATACACCAGACAACGTTTGAAGTGGATCAATACATATTAAATATTATATGATTATTAAACGGCATAGATTTTGCGAGAATCCGGCTGCACGAAACGTTCAGGTCTTCTTTTTGTATTTTCCCTATTTTCTCTTTCTGTTATTTCTTTGCACGCTCGTCACAAATGCCTTTTACGCAGCTGTTTTGATTCTGGTTTTACTTCAGATGTCAAAAAGAATGAGTGGCATCAATGCGCTTCAATCTCTCAATGCCCCTTACCCATAACCCCTGTAATCTCATTCCCATGTCAGCAAATAATGATGAAGCAGAATGGGATGTGACTCCGGAGCAGAGGGAAATGGGGGAGTTACATGCCACAATGCATTACCTCTCAGTGTGTCAGGCCTTCGGGGCAGCGTGCGGATGAGAGAGAGGGTGTGGGGGAAGCGTATGGGTTACATGTCCTGGAAGTAGGTGGGAACTGTGACATGGACAGGTGCCAGAGTGTAAATAGGGCCAACATAAAAAAAAAAAAAAAGACAGAGATAAAGAAGAGTGCCGGAGCGGGGAGGCGAGCGAATGTGTAAGGCCGCATGTTTGTGTGGCGCAAAACATTCTCTTCTTGGGGTCAAACGCTCACCCACGAATGAAATCTAGCAACGTGATTCATTGTAAGCCCTCCAGCTCCTTAAACTAGGCCTGCAATGCAGACAATCTTGCAAGCCTCAGTGGAGCTGTCTCAACGAAGCACAATCGCCGACCCGCGCTCTCCGACAATAAAGGTTTCGTGTTAGATGATATCACCTCGCATGAACTATCGCGGGAAACAGGCCCTCGCTGACCATCTGAAGTGCGAGCTGGGAGAGAAAAGAGAATAGGTGCTGGGGAAAAGAAGAAAGCGAGAGAGGAGAGACAGATTTAAGTGGCACGCCGCACTCTGATGTAAGACTAGAAAGCAGCGTGTCCTTGGTCTTGAAGAACTGAAACATAAACATAGCATACGAGAATATAAAAAGCAGCCAATACTCATGTGTGTCTGGAAAGAAACAGCAGGATCCAGACAAGGATATAACTACATATTCAGAACCCAGTTTAATTATTTAAAGAAAAAGTTCACCTAAAAATGGAAACGCTGTCATGATTTACTCACCATTACGTTGTTCCAAACTCAACTTTTTTTCGCGGATATGAGTTATGTAAAAATATCCTGGACATTTTTTTTTTTTGCATAATGAAATTATGAATTATATTAGAAATATATTTACATTTTGTCATTTAGCAGAGGCTTTTATCCACAGTGACTTACAAATGAGGACAATAAATGAGGATATATATATATATATATATATATATATATATATATATACATATGCACGTGTGCGTATATTGAAATAAAACGTTTGCATATTGTGTTAAATTATTACATATTTAATCAAAACAAGATGGACCATTCAAAATGCGTGTTTATTTAGTACTGACCTAAATAAGATATTTCACATAAATAGGTTTACATATAGTCTAGAAGAGAAATATATTAGTTGAATTAGTTGAATAAATGCCCATTTAAAATTTTACATCAACTTGATTCTTAACACTGTGTTCTTACCTGAACGATCCACAGCTGTTTTTTTATCTTATTTTTATTTTGTTTTGTTTAGTGATAGTTGTTTAGGGTCCATTGTTTGTCCTGAACAGTTAAACTGCCTGCTGTAATTCAGCAAGATCCTTCAGGACCCACAAATTCTTAGGTTTTCCAGCCTTTTGTGTATTTGAACCCTTTCCAACAATGACTACATGATTTTGGGATCCAGCTTTTCGCACTGAGGACAACAAATACAGATTTTATTTTTTTCTGATGCTCCAGAAAAAAAAACCTGTCGCATTAAGCGCCGCGGGTAAATATGACAACATGATATTACAGAACCACAATTTTTGGAGTGTTTTATGGTACCTATACACTTACTTTTGGTTTCTTTGTGAAGGTTGAGAGCTTCAGGCCCATTCATAGTATTTACACGGAAAATAACAATTATAACATTATTCAAAATTTCACTTTCGTGTTCCATGGAAGAAGTTTGGAATATATTAAGTGAACGAATTCTACTGAAAATTAGCAATTTAAAGATAAGTAAACAAGTTCTCAAGGACGTGAAGAGTTAGTGGAGAGGGGGGTGAGAGGCCTTTCCCTGTTGACATGCTTTGGGACTTTTCAACACTTTCTAAAAAAATAACATACTGTCCCACAGAAGATATCAAAAGGGAAATAACGTGCCATTCATTACAATATACAGTCTAAGTGTTGACTCATCTGCGATAGTTACATGATCTAACCCACTTCTGCTGCTATCTGTCTGTTCATGAGCCTCTCAACTGCTAGAAGCCAAACATAAATGGGAGGGAGGTCATCTAATCATCAACCATTTAAACTCAGGACACTATAATCTCATTGAGTCTCATCTGGCCGCATAAATACTTTTGATCATTGCAGGTTTTTATATTGGATTTTATTATTGGATCTATTTGCTCTGCCTTTACAATAAATAAAATCTATTCTACATACAGTATATAGAACCAAATCTAGAAAGTGAAGGATTATATACAATATATAGTGCTAGGGGATCAGGATTGCACCGGTGATTAAAACGATCAAATCAACTCAATTGCAGATTCATCTGCTCCAAGTTTTACTTGAACTATCCGGTTCTAGCAGTCTGTTTCTCATTCTATACCACAACACCGTTGTGCTAAAGTTTCAGGTCATCCCCTGTAGATTATTTTTTTCTCAAAAAGTTGTTTTTTACAGTAGTGCTTTCCATGTCCTCCCTATCCCATGAACTTGTTTGGTTCAGTAGGTTCTTCAGGGTCTTTGTGATTGACAAAGAAGAAAGGGCTGATATTAGAAAAAAAGGAAATCATTTTGTATTTCATAATCTTATATTACCTTTTTCCTTATATTTCCATATACTACGCCCTCTGAAAAAAACATCCCACAAACCTGTGTGGCAGGTAATTTAGTTACGCCCCACAGCAAGCTTGTAATTTGAGTCACAAAACTTGGAATTTACCCTTGAGATTGTTGATTTCATAAGCAAAATTATTTGACTTACTTTTAATAACTTACTCTTAACAAGGAAAACCAGTTTCAACTGTGAAGTCGGGAGCATCAGCCCTCAGCCAAGTTTCAGTGTTTGTATTCTCATTCACTTCTGGTCAGTTGCTTGTCTGTTTTATTAACCAGAGACTTCACATTGTCGAAGGCAGGTAAGGTCTGGATCTTTTTCTTTTGATTCAAAGCTAAACACAAGCTTTATTTCCCCAGAATCACCACGGGAACCCATTGGCAGCTTGTAAACAAAGCATGCAGGCTAGTAGACTATTGCTTCTTATAGTTCAACAAAACTACTCTTGTGGTCCATTGTGGAAAAGAATATTGCCAATGAAACATTTTGTGAAACTACGTCTGTGGTTAGTAATGGTGTGACATTAAACAATAAAACATTAAAAATATGTGAATATATGTTATTAATGTAAAATATACAATTACAAACATCTAATATATACTTAGCTGGGACCAACAACTAAGAGAATTAGATTAGATAAAATAATAAAATGACCAGAACTCATTTCAGTGTTTTATTTGGTGATAAATCTGTGTTTTGTTCAGTAATTCCCATAATCAACTTTAACTAGGTGCTAAATTCTCTACTGGAGTACTGAGCAAATTGCATTTTTCTCAGTAAATATATTTCTAAAGGTGCTGTTGACATACATTTCTTCATCAGATGTCAGTAACAACCGAAATAATCCAAACATAAAACTAAACAAAAAGGTTCAAAAAGTTCAGAAGTTCTGTGTCATAAAATGGAATGATCCAGGAAAAAAGTATTGAACACGGTTACTAAAATTTTTTTACCACTTTGTACAAAAGCCTTTGTTGCTAATGACAGCTTCAAGATGCCTCCTGTATGGAGAAACTAGTCGTATGCGTGGCTCAGGCGTGATTTTGGCCCATTCTTCCAATCTTGAGGTTCCATTGGCATCTTCTATGAACTCTAAACTTAGTTCTTTCCATAGATTTTCCATTGGACTAAAGTCTGGTGACTGGTCGGCCCATTCTAGCAGCTTTACTTTCTTTCTCTGAGATCAATTAAGAGTTTCCTTGGCTGTGTGTTTGGGATCATTTTCTCACTGAAATGTCCACCCTCATTTCATCTTCATCTAGTCGGTAGATAGGAGCAGATTTTTACCAAGAATGTCTCTGTACGTTTTTCTATTATTCCTTTCTTCAATTATATGAATTTAGCCAGTGCTGCACCATGATGTTTTGAGGTGATGTGCAGTTTCAAACATGGTGTGTTATAGCATTAAAAAAAAAAATTCTGACCAGACTATATTCACACAGTATTTCACAGGCTTGTATAAATGTTGGGCAGCAAACTTTACATGAGCTTCAACATGCATTTTCATCAGCAACAGAGATCTTGCATGGTGAGCGTGCATTACTTCTTGTTTTCTTTGAAACAATTGTACATGCGGATTCCAGGTCTTTCTGAAGCTCTCCACAAGTGGTCCTTGGCTCTTGGACAACTCTTAATTCTTTTCACTCCTCTGTCAGAAATCTTGGGAGGAGCACATGGCTGGTGTATGATGAAATGATGTTCTTTCTATTTCTTTATTATGGCCCCAACAGTGCTCACTGGATCATTCAGAAGTACAGCAACCCATCTGTAATCTATTTCATCAATATGTTTTGAGAGAATTTGCAAAGGTCTTGCAAAAGTTCTTTGCTTTTCCCCATTATGAAATGTTTCTTGTGCTTCACGCTGTTAATGACACCTTTTTATAGGACACCAGTTGGCACTGACTTAATTTCTCATATTAATTTCCAATGAAAATGGGCAGGATCGCTTTCTAATTACTGATAGATTTAAGCTGATGTCTTCGCTTTCCATGTCTTTTTGCGCTTCCATTTCTTCTGTGTTGTTTCCCTTTACACTGAACTTAATTTCTTAAACTCTTGAATTGTTACCGACATCTGTTGAAAAGTCATGTGAACAGAAATATATTTACTAAGACAAATGGTGTGGTGTTCAATACCTATTTTACCCTCTGCACTTTTAAGTGCCACTATAAAAGTAGACAATGAAAAGCATGATTTAAAGTGAAGAACAGTCAGTGTGTTGGCCTGCACACAGAAACTTCACCGGCGGGACAGAGTCAGTGCAGTTTTTGACCCGTTTTAGGGTTAGAGCACTTTAAAATGCCACAAATCCCACATTTTCACGCACACAAGTGGGAGTGAATTTTAAAGCACACTCCCGAGACTTCGCTAAGGGCAAGTGAGTAATATGCAAATGTTCAACCAGAGTATCTAGGACAATGCACAACGCTCTCTGATAGAAAGCTCTATTAATACACACCGGGACACTGTAGCCTTTTACAGAAGTGTTGATAGTGTTGCGTTTTTGAAACACAAAGCTGAATGCCACTTGACCCATTTACTACAGTCCAACGTCTGGGGTCTCGTCCCTCTACTACGTGTTCAAAAAATCCCAAACTCTTCCAAGATTCTTCATCAAGTTTTAATGGCAAGATGTCTTATAAATTATGAGAGCATCTCCAGCTGACTTTAGAAAAAAACGCTGCTATTCCCAACTCCTAACCACGGCACAAAGAAAAAAAGTTCTGGTTGACCGTTGAGTCATTTGCCTTTCGAAATCTTTAATCTGATTTTTAAAAATCTTTGAAAATTGATCTGACGCATGTTTGCGCCCGAGAAGTTTTTGAAGAGCCAAACTGTGGAGCTAAGGAATCGCTCCTCATCTAAACTCTTCTGAGAGTTCCCTAATGAGTTACACAAACGCAATCTCTCAGAGCACAAAAAAAAGAACAGGATCTCTTGCTGAGTATATTGAGATAGAAGTATCAATTAATCAGAAACTTCAGAGACAGTTTTGGTAGCGATTCACTAGCACGACACATACAGTGTGCCTCAAAGTCTGCATTATTCAGTTCTGCGTCCCGCTTGTGCTCTTTAGAAATGAAAATACCTCGTAATGGAGGGAGGAAGTGCTGTGTGTGTTGGCTTGAACTGTGATGAATGCGGCCAACTGTGAAAACTATTATGTGTTCCTTGTCTTTTAACGGATTATGTTCTAGCACAGGGTACAGCTGAATTACCATGTAACCAATCTCTGCTAATAATTACGCCAATGTATCCCGACTCAGACTTAAGGCATGTTGTATTCAGTATGAGAAACAGAAGATAACTGAATCGTGGCTTTCTCTGGAGACCCAGAGTCCTCTGTTCCACCAGTACAAACTACAATATCCTCAACTGAGGGAGCGCTAAGCGTCCAGCCGGGAGAGATCATGGCATTGACTCTGATTAATTTAGTTAATTATTAGCCTTGGGGTTCCTCCCCAGCAGTCACTCACAACACCCGCTCTATCCCCTATCCTGCCCTTTTAAAAGTAAGGAGGCCTTGAACAAGCAATCAGATGGGTAGCAATTACAGAGTTTCTATACTCAAAGGGTTCCTCGTCTTACAGCGCAGATCTTCAGAGGAGTTCTGGATGACATCCTGCAGGATCATAAGAGAAATCTTAGGGGAAGGAGATGTGTGGGGAAGAAAGGGAGCAATGGAAGAGGTAAGAACGGAAGCGGTCTTGGTCTAAAATGTGTGCTGATGCTTTATGCGTATCTTGTTTTGTCATAAAAGACCCCATGAACACCATTTTCTATTTTTTTTTCTCGATATAGTCTTTATATTCCGTTTGAAACAGGGCTCGCTTAAATCAAAGGTCTGCTTTTAAAAAGTTTACATTATAGCTCTGTAAAACCACAAACTGCTACTTATTGCTCAGGTGACATTATGAACAGACAAATAAAATAAAATAAAATAAAAGACCACAAAACCAGTCTTAAATGTACACTGACATTATTTATACTTTAATAATTATATTTTATACTTTAATAATAATATTTTAATAATTTATACCTAATTTATACCATTTGAAAATCTGGAATCTGAGGCTGCAAAAAAAAATACTGAGAAAATAATCTTTAAAGTTTTCCAAATGAAGTTCTTTGCAATGCATATTACTAAAAAATAATTAGGTTTTAATATATTTAAGGTAGGAAATTTACAAAATATTTTCATGGAACATGATCTTTACTTAATAGCCTAATGATTTTTGGCCCAATGTATTGCTACAAATATTCCCCCGATAACTTTTGTGGTCACAAAAAAAAAAAAAAAAATTCAATGTAAAAAAAAGCACTCTACAAAAACACTCTAAAAATGTTTATAGAATATAAAATCCTACTGTAAAGAAGTTTCTAATGCTTCATAAAAAGTATATACAATATAAGCTTAGTGGAAAGTGCTATTCACCCAGCAGAGCTTTTAAATCTGTATGTCTGCTAAAGGTTGTTTTGTCAACTTTTAGTAGTACACTATAATACAGATTGCCACTGAGCTAACAGACATAAACTAAAAGCCACAATTGCATAGGGACTTTGACCTTCACATACAATGCTTCTTCTTCCTCTCTCCTACTTTCTTTAACCTCATCACACCCCTGGCTTTCTTCCTCTTTTAGCCCCTCTCTTAAATCCCAGGAGTGCTGTGCTCTTGGTTAGATGCTGTGGCTGTGTGTGACATTCTCAGTGACTGGGTATGCCTGGCTGACCTGGGTTCACACAGACCCATTTACAGGCTCACTAGCCTGCTTTCAACCTCCCTCTAGCCATTAAGGCAGTTTGCAAACACTGCGCATATATATGTGTGTGTGTGTGCGCGCTTGTGACTGTGCAATGTGCACTCGTGCCACGCGTTTACTCCGGGCCACTCGCTGCTGACACATGCCTTGATGAAAGCAGGACACATCAGCCCGACCCACCCTCTCTCTTGTTTCATTTAACCCTTACACCCTGCTTCACGCAAACCAGTTTATACATTCAGGCCCTGAACTAAGCACTTCAGAATAAAAAGCATGCCAATATAGAGTGAAAACATGTTACAGCTTTTGTTGTCAAGCCTGTGAGGCTGACTGTGAGGTTAGGGGTTTTTCATATCAGTGAGGAAATATGATATAATAGCATTTATATAGCATATTTAATATTGCATTTAATCATTTAGAAGACGCTTTTATCAATAGAAGCAATCAAAATGAACAAAAGAGCAATAATATGCGAGTGCTATGACAAGCCTCAGTTAGCCCAGTGCAGTAAACATACACGGCAAGGGTTTTATTTTTCTTTAGAATTATATAGCCTAATAAATATAAAGAAAAGAAATAGAACAGAAAAATAATAAAAAAATATATTGATAATTTAAAAAAATATATATAATTGAAATTATATTCATCTATAAAAAATAGCAAAGGAGAGATTTCATTTGAGTTTTATTATATTATTTTAATCTGAAACATTTGTAAGCTAATGTATAAAAATTTAAGCATATAAGTTTAAAAGGACAGCATTTATCTAAAACAAAAGCTTTTCTAACAATACACACTATCACTCAGAAGTACTTTTTATATTTATTTGATTTATTTAATAATTGGTTCTGGACTTTCTCTATAGCTGTTTTACGCATTTATAATAAATGCTTCGTTTAGCATATTAGAATGATTTCTGAATGACCATATCCAGCTTTGCCATCACAGGAATAAACTGCATTAGAAATATATGAATCTAGAAAACTGTTAATTTTGGATCAAATAAATGCAGCCTTTGTGAGCAAAAGAGACTTAAAATCTTACCAGTCTAAAATGTCTATATATGTCTAAAATGTGTATATATATATATACACACACACATTTGTTTTTCATTGTACTACTTCTACTACTAGTACTAATTTAAAGAATCTAAATCAGACTTCTCAGACAGTTGAGGAAGCTGAAGTAGATGTGTAAAGCAGTGAGCTCTGTTTCCCAACTAAAGAGTGAAAACAGAAGCTGCCGGTAAGAGCTGATAGGAAGAAGTACAGGGAATGTCTTCTGACACTTACGGTAAAAAGAAGGAAGCTCAGACTGCTACAAAACAATCCCACACTTCAACACATACTTTAGGCTTAATCACACTTCTGCAAAACAAAACCTGCTGTTCCCATTCCTATTCCAGGAGATCTACCTTTCTGCTCCAACCATAATAAAACAGACTTGAACCAGCTAATTATGATCTTCAAGAACACTTGATAATTACACACAGGTGTATTGGAGCAGACATGAGGCCTCATTTATAAATCTTATGTATTCTCAGATTTGATCGTATAGAGTTTACGCTTAATTCCATGACAGCGTACGCACATTTTTATCGGCAGAGTATTACAGTTTTTTTGAAAATGTAAGCTGTTCTTGCAGCTCGCTGCTTTAAATTAGGATGTTCGGTGAAATTTTATGTGTTAACAATGTTACTTAGGAGACGTTTACAAGAGCTGAAACCATTCATTTGCGATTCATAGATCTGAAAGAGAGGCGCTCGATTTCTGTTCGTCTGTTCATTCTATGAATCGCACGTACGCATGCCGGAGAAATGATGGTAAGGTGAAATTTAGGATGGTTTCTGCACAACATCTTATAAATGAGGCCCCTGGAACTGAATTCTGCAGGAAGCTAGCCATAGCCATAGCACTTAACTTAACAACGAAATGGATACGTTTATAATCTAATTCATAAATATTAAACCTTTTTAACGTTATTAAATGCACATACTGAGTGACTGATAACATCTCTATCATGAAATACACTTGTTGGTTTGCATTTTTGCTTTTAGTTTATTTCAAGATCTGAGGTAAACTGCCTATTGGTTCTTTCAGCATGGCCACGAAATATGATATTTAAACTCGTATTTGACTTGGTAAACTTTGAATAAAGCACATAATCACCTGAGATTATCTACTGTCGCATAATTTGTATGTTGTTGTTCCAGACGCAATATTGCGGATAATAACAATTAAATTAGCAATTTTGCGGGTCAATGTCGTGGCTAGTTAGAAAAAGACTAACAATTAAAATGCATTTAAACTTTAATATAATTAATTAGTTATAATTAACCAGTCATGGCTTGTAAGGATGTGGGATATACAGAGAATGGGCAAAGCAATGAAAATGGACAATAAGAACATTTTAAGTAAGCTTAGAAATCCTGGAAATAGAGGATGAATCGTAACAATAATAATGACTCTAAAATGTATTTGGACACTTAAGTTGGCTAGTTTTGCTTTTCTGCAAATAGTTCTTAATGGCTGTATGAAGGCAGGTTTGTGTGAGGTAAACTGGTCACATACCAAAATACTCCTCAGAGGGGGGGTTGTCCATGTCGTACAGCATCTTCTTCGTCAGACGGTCCAGTTCCTCCTCGGGACGACCCTGAAACACAGCAAAGATACACACCATGATTATTCATTATGTACGCTCTCAATCACACATTAATCGGCTTGTACGCAAAGGTACGGGAGCACAAAGCCCACAAACATTCTCTAAAACACGGTGCCGTTTACCATAACGAGATAACGGCAGGCTAATTAAATGATGAGTTGATGCAACAGATATTCATGGATGTGCACAAGCGTCTCTTAATTAGATGGATCAGCATCCTAACGAGATCATAAGCCTAACAAATAACTCAGACGTCAAGACTGTTGCTGAGGTTTCAGAAGGTAAAGTGAAGGCTGTGACAACTGCTTTTTTCGAAGCACTCAAACACTCAAAATCTTACTTCATTACCTGCATCTACAGCTTGTTTTTAAATGACAGGTTCTTCCTGTACTTTCATTGGCAAAAGAGTTGAGCCGAAGCGCTGTGTGTTGTGTTTGTGTTCGTGTTTCAAGATCTTGCAGTGCGAAGTTTGATAAAACTTAGACTGCAGTTCAAATGTCTGGGGGTTATGATATTTATTTATTTATTTATTTTGCTCACCAATGCTGCATTTATTTGATGAAGAAATATAGCAAAACATTATTAGAGTGAAATATTAACACAATTTAAAGTAACTGTTGTCTAGTTTAATATATTGTATTTTATGTGATTTATTTTCAGCAGCCATTGCTCGTAATATGTTACAAGTAATTACAACATTACAAGTAATATGTTCATTTGGTGAGCAAATAATAATTTTTATTGTCATTGTTGAAATGGTTGCGTTGCTTTATTAATTTCTTTATTTGTTTGTTTATTTATTGAATCTAGGATGAATACAAAGATCAAGAGAAGAACATTTATTTTGTAATAATTTTTTGTAATAATGTGAGTATTTTTGCTGCCACTTTTGACCAATTTTAACGCATGTTGATGCAATAAATCTTTTTATTTAATTCAAACCCATAACATTGATAGGAAAATATATTCTAGATTATTATCATATTATATAGACAAAATATTTGTACATTTATTTATTACCAATATGCAATATAAGTAGTATAAGAAAAAAATAATATAAGACGTTTATTATAATATAACAAAAACACAATCAAAATTATTACAGAAAAAAATATATTTTCTTTATTTATTTATTACTAATATTACTGTTTTCTTTACTGCAAGAACAACTTTTTTTCCTTTTTACTATTAAACATTATAAACAAGCAAATGACTCTCAAGGTCAATACCTTACAAATAACACAATAAGAGTCAGAATTTCATCTCGGCGCCTGAGCATGTCTTAGTGACGCGGTGACAATGGCAACATTTTAAATTGCCACGTTCAAATCTCATCTGTGGAGGATGTCAAGAAATTTCAGGCGTAAGAGTTTATATACTAGTGGTAAAGAAATTACATATTACAGCTTTAATTCAGTCAGAAATAGGTACAACTCAACATATCACGCCTCTGTCTTCCGTTTCCTTTAACCAAACGATCAAAATGACCAAGCCAGGTGATCCACATACAGACCGGCAAACAAACAATCAGAATCCTAACCAAATGTCAGGGCTTTTGCATCCAAAACCATTAAAGATCACACAATGACCAAAAGAAGGTCAAACAGGAAACCACTCCGAAAAAAAAACACATCAACAACCCTGTTCAATTACAAAAAAACACACACTTCTGCAAATCGCCGGGGGGTTAAACACAAAACGGAGCCAGAGGTCTGGATGCCTCTGGTGTTGGTGTTAACGCAGGATGTCCCCGTCTGTGAAGAGCTCAGATAAAAGCATCAATTACAGACACAAATCACAACCTTTGGTTCCCTCCCTCTGACCAACAGACACAAAACACCCGTTCTGCCTCAGTTTAGCAACAACTTTATCAGCCCCGAAGTTGTTCGCTCATGCGGTTCCTTTCTTGTCACAAGTTCCCGCACCAATCTGCACGCTGTCAGGCCTGTGAGACTCGTTCTGTCAGTGAGATACAGAGCCGGCGACGGCATTTCACGCAGACGGTGGGAGGGAAACTAATGAAAACTTTCATGTAGCCCACACAAAAACTTTTAATTCAGCGTATCTCCACTTCCCGTAGACAGCTAATTATTATGGTGGGGGTTAATTGCTCGTATATGGACACAGAATGTTGTGGATGGATGCAAACAATCGAGGAGTGCTCAGGAAAGTTTCCGCGGATCTGTTTGTTGACCTGTGTCTGGGTTCCCGGGCGGACCCGTATCCCTTCACAGAATGAGGGGCCTCGTGTTTTCAAGAACTATGATGTGTGGAGTTTCTCATTTGAGTTTCTCAATCGCTCCGTGCGGTTTATGACAATTTGACATGTAATTTAACAGTCTGAGTGGGCACAGTGGATTATTGTGGACAAGAAAAACAACTAATTAAAAAGAGTGCTGTGTGTAATTATCTCTCGGTGTGTGTACGACCGGTTATTTATATATATGTTAGCATTTGCATTATATTTAGCATTATAGAAAAACATTAAGGAACGGGGAATTAAAGTATGCATAGACTCGCATACATCCTCGCATACTCGCATGCATCGAATGTTCTGGCCTTTTGATGTGAGACTGAAGAAGTAAAATCAAGCTAGGATTCCACTGCTGCAAAATATACTACATTTTCATATTAAACAATAATATATATATATATATATATATATATATATATATATATATATATATATATATATATATATATAAGTGATTTCTGTTCATGTTCAGATATTACCATTAAAAATGTGATGCCTTTTTTAACATATATTTCTGAAGAAGTCTTATGCTTACCAGTGTTTATTTAATAAAAATAAAAAAAAACTGTAAAATCAGTGATATTTTCAAACAATATTACACGTAAAAATAACATTTCGAACTGAGTTGATTCAATTACTATACCATATAACTAAAGCTCTGCAAAATGTATAATAACAGAAATAAGCTTAAAATATTTCAATGGCTTTTTTAGAATAAAGGCTTAACCGACATGCAGACCTTAAACGGAGAATTGTGTGCATGTGATTGGGGCCAAGGACTAAAATGTCACCGCATTTAGTGGCTGCTGAAACCGGATCGCAGGTGCTTTGTGACTGAGACACGTTTCTGCACTGAAGTACCATGCAAAAACATGACGCTCAGCCTAACCGTTTAGTAAATTGGCCTGTCTTTCATGTGAGTTGTATGAGTCATTCAAAATCAAGACAGGAGAGCGAGAGAGCGAGAGAGAGAGAGAGAGAGAGAGAGAGAAAGTGATAGACAGAGGGTGAGAAGGTGTAAACAGACTTCTGAACAAAATTTCATTGAAGAAAGCCTCACAGTACCAGGGGATGAAATACTCACTTGAGTGTAAAAGCACATCTCTCACGAGCTCAAAGAGCGCTGCGCTGGTCTTTCAAGAACATGGTTAGGGTTTGCATTTCTGCAAGCATGAGGTCACCGTTCTCTCCCATAAAAATGATTCCCTAAAGAGCCATTTCCTCCTCTTCTTCCAAAAGAAACAAATGATTGTGATATTCATGTGGCTCTGAAAGGTGTGATTTCTCTAACTTGTGTTGGACACTGACTGTTATTTAAAAACAAGGCAGTTACTCAACGATAGAGCCTCTAATCCCTTCATTAATGAGTCTTGACTATTAATCGTAATGGTATGAACACATTTTATGTACCTTCCTTAGTTCATGCTGAAGACTTTTTTGGCCATATTTGATTAGGGCTCTGTATGCTTAAGTTGATTAATGCCTTGATTTGATGAGATTAGATTTGAGAATGAGTCGTCAATATCATTCAGTTTTGCTCAAATCATCAATATCATATCAAGTTTGCGGTCAATGACTTTTGTGCAGAATGCAGAATGCATTACAATGATCAAAAGTGACAGTAAAGGAATTTATAATAATATAATATAATATAATATAATATAATATAATATAATATAATATAATATAATATAACATTCCTTAGAAAAAACATTACTGCTGTGCATCTTAAGACAAAAGTTTAAGATCAGTTAGTGCAAGTTTATTTCAATTGAAAAAGATTTACAGATTTTCATATTTCATATTTACATTTTAGTCTAGGACTAGGTTTAAGGCCTTGTCTGTGAAAGCAGGTGTATAATATAATATAATATAATATAATATAATTTCAAACTTAATCGAAGCGTCTTGAAATCCTTACAAAATGTTTATGGTTTTGATAAAAATATTAAGCAGCACTGTTTTCAGTCATTACAATAATAATACAAATGCTACCAAATCAATCAGCATTTTATCATGTTTTCTAAAAAATCAAGTGACACTAAAAACACCAAACACCGGTTGAGAATTTAGTTTTGCACAACAAGCATAAATTCTTACACTAAAACTACAATAATCATTTGACTCATGCCAAACTTTTCTAAAAAAACTGTAAATATGGGCATGCTCAACTAAGAAAGTGATAAACCACAGAATACTTCTATTGTAACTTGCAGTTACATTAATTACCTCATACATATACTACCGTAGTGTCCTTTTAGGCAATCACATTTTTTGCTATCAATTTTTTTTTTTGCATTTTGTCATTTGCAAATAAAACAAAACCGAGTTTGGAGAGTAAGCATGTAAAGACAGAATGGATATTTTTGACTGAACTATCCCTTTAATGTGATTTAGTGAGATGTAATCAGCTAATACTCTATGTTCCAGGGAATCCATCAAAATGAATAGTCTGATAGAATAATGGCTGTTTGGATGTGAGCAGAAGTAGAAAGGGGATGTATAATGACTTGGTGGTGTGCCAGAGGGGGGCACAGGTGGAGGAAAGGAGGTAAGGATGAGGAGAAGACTCAGTCAGAGGCTATAAACCTCGACTCTCATGCTGGGTTATCGGCATTCTGTCAGGGGCCATTACACACCACATTGCTGGTGTGTGTTCACCTGCTGCCCCCCACAGGGAGCATGCTCAGTGGGGCCATGGGCTAAACACCAACCCCAAACCCCCACCCACTGTACTGCACCGAACTGCCTTTACCCTCCACCGAACATCAGCTTCTGCATTTCCCAGTTCTTATCGCTCATTCCCTAGCTCTCAATGATGGAATATGCAGAAGCAGGAAAAAAAAAAACATGCAACTAACTTTTGCCAGTATGTTGGGTTGCCAAGTACTCTATTAAAACTTACCCTGTAGAATGCAGAATTGTCTAAAATGAAACATCTTTGCCACTTTTGTTGATCTGATTTAACGTAAAACCTATACTCGGTTTACAAAAATGAGCGACTATATGAGTGTTTTATCTAGACAAAGAAGTTCTACACTTAAATGTGAAATTTCCCTTCTGTCATGAAACACGAGGGCAGAAAAGTACCTTTATCTTTCACTGTAACCCATTTGTGTGAGAATTAAGAGGAGAGGGACCTTTAGAATGAAGATGGACATCGCCTCCTTTATGGGATTTAATGTTATCACAGAAACTGAATGAGAATATGACGGATAGCGAATGAGAGATGATCAAGACACGCACAATATACATTCACTTCAATGATTGGTTGATGTTTTAATATATCATGATATAAAATATCACGTTAAATAGAGTACAATGAGAATTTTAAACAGAATACAATGAACATATTGTGATGAAAGTTTGTAACCAGGCTGTTTTGGGGCACCCGATGGTGACTCGAATGATGACCCAACACAGCCTGGTTACAAACTATTCCTTTAAGGGGCCTGATAGTACACTGATAAGAATCGTAAGGGTTAAATATTACAAATTCAACTATAAAATATTGATATCCAGGGTAAATGATGTGACGCTACTAATTTATTAAAAAAAGCATAATAGAGAGGACCACTCAAGAACAATAAATCTCATAAAATTTTAAGTATTTTGAACTTTTAATGAAGGCAAGGTTACTTGAATTCATGATTCATGATTAATGAATTGATTCATAATATTCCTGATTATTAATTCCTGAAATAATTACACTGTATTTATTTTGACACACTCATAAGAAAAATAGAATTTAGCTTTAAATTATATTATAATTTATTTGTTTTATTATTATTATTAATAATAATAATAATAATAATAATAACAATAATAATAATAATAATAATAATAACTAGGATGTGTATGCTTACAGGTTACTTACTTTATGTTATTAATTTTTACTACAAAATATAATCCTTTCTTGAAAATGGTCTTAGTCTTTCAAAATCACAAGAAAAACAAAAACAAAAATGTAAACACATTTTAAATATTGAATCAATTTTTTCTTTCCTTACCCTTTGTCATACCCCCTCCTTTCAGTGAACCACTTATAATACTGTTCCACAATAGAATGTAATATATTTCAAGTGTCAGAGTACATTTATTTGTCAAATTCTGTTTTAATTTTCCACTTCCAAATTTGTTTTGTGTTTCAGAAATTTAGCAGCAGCTTTCGACTGAAAATTGTTTATACACCAAATCATTTTCTAGTGTAGTTTACAGTTACAGTAAGGTTTTTGCAGATGTAAAGCCATTGTTACGACACAAGTTCTTACTGTGACCTTGTTTACAATATATGAAACCATACTACTGTATGTGTGTGTGTGTGTGTGTGTGTGTGTGTGTGTGTGTGTGTGGGTCCATGGCAACATACCACAGATATCTGTCACAATCTATAGCATGAGGCATTAAGTGAATAAGTGAGAAAATAAATAAATAAACTACACCTGCAAAGGACAGCCGGCTACTGCAGAGAGGGAGAAAGCAAAAAAAAAAAAAAAAAAAAAAAAAAACACAACAGAGGCAAAAACAAGCTCAAGGCCACCTAGAGAGAAGCTAGCAAACACACAAACAACAAACACACACTTTTACACGCAGAAAGTATACATTTGCCTCTGCATAAAATGGGTCATGTTGTTTTCAGCTCTAATTAAAAAGTAAGTGGGAAAAACACAACAGGCAAGTCTGAATAAAGAAACTGCGGTGATGGAGATCTTTATGAAGACAGAAAACATGCCATTGATAATAATTAAAACGAAAGATCAAGAAACTTCCGCTATTGGAAGTCCGCACAGACACAAAGAGCATAAGAATAAGCTACGCTTTGAGAAAATCACTTTTCGCCTTGACGTATGTAGTCTGTAACGCGTGATGCTTCTCTCGCTGCGTGACGGAGGTGAGTGTGTGTGTGTGTGTGTGTGTGTGTGTGTGTGTAAAAGTAGGTCAGGTTTTGGGAACTGACACATCTCCGTGCTAACAGATAAGAGCAAATCTGAAGTGCTAAGAGCGGCCCTAGAAGAAGAAAGCTAGCTAGAGGAAGAGGGAGAGAGGTAGCATACGGGTTATAAGAGATGATCATCGAGGGTTCAACACGCAGAGGAAAGCATAAGTGACAGTTAGCTGTTCTTTTTTTTACCTATCGTTACACACACACACACACACACACAAAAATCACTAAACATTGTCTTTGAACACATCCTCTTGTGTTCTTTCGGCGCGGCTGTAATTGTCGGTCGTTATGTTGTTCTTGCCTTTACTAAAGGTGCCATTTATTTATATTTAAACACTGGCGGGGAGCGTAATGAACATCTACACAGGTTTGCACCTAAAAATCAATGTCCTGGCTCTCTCGTGCGCTTCCTCTTTGTGATTCACTGGTTCGGCCTCCCTATCATTTGCTCGGCATGAAGAGAGACAATCCTTCCCATCAACTGACAACAAACTCTAGGCAAATGACAGATGATTTGAATGAGGGTCTGAAGGTTATCTCGTGTCCAAACACCAGCACGCCAAATTATCTGCTCCACAGACAAAACGGCCAGCTACGAGAGCGATGCTTCCTGCCTGTATGCATTCACCTACACACACACACACACACACACACAGAATGTGATGGGAGAATGAGGATTAAAACAGTGCGGTCCAACACAGAGGGGAAGTAGAGCATGATGAGGACTGGAAAGTGACAGCCTGCTGTAAGACATGCCACTCAGCAGGGGTCGCTGTTACGCAGGGAGGACAGTACAGTAGAGTACAGTACACCCAGACACCCAAACACAATAATCTTGATGACACGGACAAGAGGCCGAAAGGATATAATGGGTACTTTTCTTTTTTGTGGAGAGTACACTTTTTTGAGGCACACTTTTCACACTCCCACTAGTTTCATTTCAAATTATGTTAAAGCGTGTATAAAAATGCATCGCAGGAGAATTCTATCATTTAAGTTCTATTTTTCTATTATTTATCTTGTTTATTAAGCAGAGATGCACTGAACTGATCAAAAGTGACAGCAAAGAGATTGCTGTTTATTATTAAATGCTTTCTATTTATTAAAAAAAAAAAAAAAATAATATATATATATATATATATATATATATATATATATATATATATATATATATATATATATATATACAAAAATCAACAATGATATTTTATATTGTAATAATATTTAACAAATTACTGGTGTACTGTATTTTTATAAAATAAATGATTAATGCAGCCATAACCATACATACTACAACCATAATTTCAATTCAATTGTTTAAAATATTTTTGCATTTTAAAGTCTTTTTTTCATGAGCATTGTTTTCTTTATATATATTTTATGCAATATTTTCTTTACACATGCACATCCCATCATACGCATGATTTTCTCTGACACTGATTTCTCTTCGGTAACCAAGCAAACTAACTTCTGACAAGAGTTGAGACATTTGGTTGGGATGGGAATTATGTAAAACTTTGGATTGAACTGATATATATCATTTTAAACATAATACATAAGACATTTCTGAAATTCTAATTATCATGCATATTATTATCATTATCTATGACCAAACAAATTGTTATGTTATGTTGCATTATATTACATGAAAAAGAGCAAAACAACAAAGTTTATAAACAGATTTGACATTTTTGATATATATATATATATATATATATATATATATATATATATATATATATATATATATATATATATATATATATATATATAATAGCAAGAGAATGGTAAATAGCCACAGTGAGATCCAAAGTGAAAATGCTATACTATTTAATAAAATGATTTCATAACCAATTATATTACTGTAGCACTGTAGTTTAAGTGAAAAGCCTGAATGCTAGATCTCCAGTGTGTCCCGGGTTTGACTGATAGGACTAAATGAACAAGCTCCTCCCAGCCTCATTTAAACTCAGCTTAACAATAGCAATTCTTTGGCTCCTCAGAACACAGACTTGGCTACAACAAACGGTATGTAATAACGTAACTGATTACAAGTGTCATTGTGCTCAATACTGAAATTGCTGACAAACAAAACACACAATATAGATGCAGATTGATTGGCAGAGCAACGTTCTCTCTCTCAGAAAGAGACGGAGCCGTATTGATCTGAGCTGTAATTTACTGCGCCGGCAGTGCTCGCTCTAGGACCGCGGAGCAGAAGAGTGTCAGGGCTGTATTATTAACGGCCAGCACAGGGCTCGGCCCGCCTGATATACAGAGAGCCCACTCTGACAAATGAAACCAGCAGCACCGTTGTCAGCAGTTTGGGTCCTCTACAAAACATCCACGCTTAGCCGGTGCAGACACTGACCTCAAGTTCCCTCGGAAGGGCCCGTATGGAGCAGAGCAAAGATACAAACAAGGGAACTTACAGCAGAATGCGAAGCCTATAAAAGCGCTGATGGGGAAACTGAAAGAGTATACGCTACCAGTCAAAGTTCAAAATAAAACGATATTTGCGAGTTGCTATTTGCACAATTAAAATAAAAAAAAAATAAAAAAAAAAAGAATAATTTTGGAAGAAATTTCTAATGCTCACCAAGGCTGTCAGACCAGAAATCACTTCTGATTTGTGGTTTATTCACTCATGAATAAATAAATCGATAAATAATTCTATTTAGTACTTTAAATACATATTATGTATAAATAAAAACACACATATACATTAAAACATTTACATGTATTTAATATTTACATCTATATTTCTATTCATATAATTCATATTACAAATAAATATATTTTATATATAAACAACATATTTAACTGAAATATGAACATGCATGTGTGTGTATTTATATAAAGATTAATTGTTTTACAGCACTTATTTGATTTTTTGGTAAACAATAAAAAATAAAATCTTGCTGTAAAAACCATCACTGTGTGTGTGTGTGTGTGTGTGTGTGTGTGTGTGTGTGTGTGTGTGTTGTTTGTGCCCACAATGATAGTAACACCTAAAATTTTTGATATTGTGGGGACCAGCCTGCGGCCATCACCAGGGAACAATATATAAAAAATAGTAAACTATATTTATCTGATAGAGTAGCAATGCAAACAGGGGTAGGATTAGGGAATAGAAAAATATTGTTTGGTCAGTATAAAAGTAATAGAAAAGTAAAGTTCCCACAATTCACAGAAACCTAATGTGTGTGTGTGTGTGTAAAAATATCAAGTTATATAAAATATTATTCATATTATATTATATAAAGTATATAAATAAATGCAAAATAAACACACACACAAACAGGCACTTGTGACTGACTTTGCAAAGTGTTTGGCGATTACATAATGAAAGGGATACTTGAGATTTATAAGGACATGATATGCAAACTTTTACAAGGTGAACAGTTTAGTATTACCAGTAAAAAAAAAAGAAAAAAAAAAGAGGCGGGGCATGGGTGGGCTATAGGATTTGGGGTTCTACAGAGCTGCACCCCACAGGGACACGGAGAAAGCTGGGGAAGAAGTGAAACCTGATTCACAGATATCCTTCCAGCATCCTGTCAAATTGGTCGTTTAACCTTTACACTTTCAAACGTTCAAGCAACTAGAGACCAACGGCGGAGGCCCACAGCTACATCAATAACCAACCAATTTTAGATCTCACAAACGCAGTGCCAAAACATGCAATTGATCACTTGTCAGAAGGTTTGAGCATGAGGATCATTAACCAGAGAGATCAGCTAAATTAGAGTACGGGAATTCTGTCTCAACACTGACAAGGTGAGAAGGTGTCAGCAAAAAGTCTGCAAATAGACTTTTAAACACTGGTTAATTGCAAGTTAGGCCTACATAACATTAACCCCGCCGCGGACTCTGTGAAACAGGCACAGGCGTTTGAATACATCTTCTTTCTGAACTGGGTTTTGCGTTCATGTTCTTGAACAGACAGGAAGTTCCTAAGTGTCCCAAGTGTTCCCAAACACTTTTCCAGTTTCCTGCTGGCGCACTACTAGAAACCTTTAATACATCCGGTACTGAATAATCCATCCATCCACACCATAGTACACCAGAGTGTAACATGACAAGGCCAATGTGTTCATTTTTTACACTGATGCATACACACATAAACATAGGAGGGGAAAAAAAATGATTTGAATCACAATATAACAGGATGTGCCGTCTGACCACACTTGCGCTGTTAGCAGTGCGTTATCTTTATTATCTTTACTATATATACACAACATAAACAGGCTATGCATGAAAATACTCCATTTAAAGTGCTGCTGCAAAGATTGACAGGTCAGCATTGATTATGGTTATGTTACATAAACCAGATAAATATCTTTCATTATGTAATACCGAACTGTTTGTGCAGAGCGTGACAACAACCACACCAATGTCACAGGTTCACATCCCAGTGAAAAAATAGCAAAGTGCAAAATTTATAAAAAAAAAAATAAACAGGATTTTAGTGAGCCCCCCAAAAAAATTCTATAGGCCAAGACAGTATAAAAAGAGAAACTACAGGCCTCACTTAAACAGCAAAGGAAAAAAATATATTGTAAACCCCATGTGACATCCAGTATAGATGGCTACTTCTTAATTTACGGTAAACACAGATCGAGAATGACCTTAAATGTCATCAACACGGACAGTCAATTTGGTGTTTAGATTTTTAAATAAATAGCCAGAATAAAAGTGCTGGATTGCTGACCGAATTATTCCTGCAGACTTAAGTTGACTTTTTAGTTGACTATCATTCAATATTCTTCTTTTAAGAAAACCCTCAAAACGATACACAAGAGAGGCAACTAAAGGGCCAGAAATGCTGCCCAGCTTATGAGGCCCTCATCTATTTTTTAATGGCCAGCATCTGCTGTATGTGTAAGCATGCATGTTTTCTTCTGTTAACACTGAACTTGAAGGTTGGAGGGGAAGGTTGTTGTCCCGTAGACAGAAACTCTTAACTACACTGACCCTGCTGTCAATCAATTTAATGGCTTGTCACTCTTCAAATTCACAAGCGAATAAAGAACAAGGTCACAAGCACTGGATGCCATTGTCAAGAACCAGACCCATGTGCTTCCAGTTCTCAAACTGAGCCATGGCAGGTCCAAGAGCAAGTTTCTAGAATGCAGCAAATCATATTACTGAGTGTCAGCAGGACCCGTATATCTTTAGCTACTTACTCTGCCTCTGTTTCTTATATTAGAGCTTTTTGTTCCAGACAAATTCTCCCAGATTCTCAATGAGGGGCAACAGAGCTATAAGAGTTCAGCACTATTTGGAACGCTGAGAGCTGATTCGGCTGTTTGCTGGCGGCTAACACTGACAAGAGAAGTTACTCTCCAGGAACAGATTAAACTCTGTGTGTGTGTGTGTGTGTGTGTGTGTGAGCGCGCAGGGCAGAGGAACTCCACTTGTGTAAAACAACTGAAACACTGGCTGCTCTGTTTTCACTTCCTGCTATGCATTCTGTCATCAGAGCAGGCTTTGTTCCTCATTTATCGATAATGTGATTGTCTCTAAACAAACACACGCAGAACATGCCCAGTGAAAATCATTAACATCATTTATAAGGAGGAAGTTGAAAAAAATAGATATACTATATGGATAACTGTTTAAAATGATTTACAACTGTTAGAAATGAAATGCGCTGATAATATGAAAACAGTATTTGCTAAAACTATTATATTTGACCCTAAACCACAAAACAAAGTTGCATGGGTATCTTTGTAGCAATAGCCAAGAATGCATTGATTGATTTTTCTTTTATGCCAAAAAAACATTAGGATATTAAGTAAAGATCATGTTCCATGAAGATATTTTTTAAAAATTTCCTACTGTAGAAAGGGGGGCATCGATAAAACTTGTGATCGTGTGATTGTGAGTGTGAGTTTTCCAAGCATTCTTGCTGGAGAGTAAAAAGCATATGATTTATTTTGCAGTGAATGTTGTGCAAGTATGTCAGGGGTGTCCAAACTCGGTCCTGGAGGGCCACAGCTGCCTGGAAGTTTCTAGTGTGATTGGTCCTTGATTAGCAGATTCGGGTGTGTTTATTTGGAGTATGTATTTAAGTGATTTTATGTCCTGTATACAGGACTGAAATTATCTTACTGTACAAGCACCTACGTACCTTCCTACCACTACCTATATGAGTTAACCATGGGCTGTGGTTGTTCAAATTTTCCAATTGTAATATTTTCTGTAATGAAGAACTGAATTCGGTATTAAAAGAATAAATTGTATTATATTAAAAGCAATTGTGCTTAATATTTTTGTTGATTTTTGATTTTTGAGTCACTTTTGATTATTTAAATTCTTGATGATTTAAAGTATTACTTTTCAGCAGTTTATTTATTTAAAAAAAAAATCCTTTCAAATATGTATAAAACCAAAAAGGGCCTTAAATGTTGGTAACAGACAAAGCCAAAATAGCAATAATGCCAAAAGGGGCCCGAATCAAGGGTTTCTGAGGTCAGCGGCCCCATTAATGATGTCCTAGAAGAGTTTATTTTGAGCAGGTGTTGACGAGGTCCCATGCAAATGTTGATATGTGAGTCAGAGAAGAAAACGGCCTCCACCAAAAGCAGAGAGCACGAGAGAGACGGGTGGGGGAGCGCCACGTCAAACATACGAAAGCTGAATATTTGACAGCTGAAACCATCATTGACCTTCTAGGGGGCTTTAGCCGCCTGTAGGGGTTGAGCAGTTGAGAATAATCCTCCCCCTGTCAATTGTCACTCAAGCTCAGCAATAACACAAGCTATCATCCAGCTTAGCCTTTCCCCAATTTAGAGAGAGAGGCACGGCGAGAGAAAGAGAAGGAGAGGAAGATCAGAAAAGATGGAGAGAGTTGAAGAAATCGCTAAATGAACCAGCAGCCATGAAATTCCCCCTCCATTCGAAAAACGAGATCAAACGTTCGCTGGCAGATTTGCTTAATTAAGTGTCCTTGAGCTGTGTTGATGTGAAAAGCTTTCACTTTTACACCTTACTTCTAATATCAAAGACGCAAACCAATCAGAGACGAGATCCTGAGGGGCTCAGCCAATCAGCACAAAGCGACGAGGACAACCGGACGGGAAACGATTACGGTCTCATAATGACGCTGACCCTCCGTGACAGCTCTCAATTACATCTAATGATCGTTGCGACAAGAGACGCAAAGCAAAAGATCCCCTTCAGCGCGAATGGAAGCGAATATATAAGCGCAGACCTCTCGATGAACCGCGGCCAGGAAATGGCCATTAAGCCATCTATTATTCGCTTGATATTTGAGATTATTTATACATCAGATTAGTTTGCGAAGTGGCTTTTGCATTGTGCGGAGGGATATGGAAATGTCCCGACATGACATCTGAACAGATTGACAACGGTAAAGACAAAGTTGACAGCTTTGGCTTTCACTCTAATCTGGCTTTTATATTGTGCCGCTGTTCCATTCAGAGATTTAAGTTGAAAGTGTGGCGATACAGACGGAAAGGAAAATAAACAGATTTAAGCAGATTCTCATTAGAACGACAGAATCAGCTGAGTTGGAAAACATCAGGATCAAACGCATTGTGCTGTGAGAGAGGTCACAGAGCTGTTGTTTTTAAACCGTGCATAGCTTTCAAGGGGAAAATAATTGTTTTAGAGCTCTTTGGTGTTCCATGTTCGGCTGGATGTTCGACGACTTCGCTTGTCTGACTGGAGAAGAGCACGGTAATACGAGACCTTAGATTACGAGGCTCAAAGAAATCATAATTACAATAAGAGGTGAAAATGGCATCACACGGTACACATTTTCTACACTTCAAACATCTCGCAATCCAAAGCAGATTTATAAGGCCTTCAAGAAAAAAAACATTAGCCAATAAATTGTATCTGCAGCAAGCCGGTGAGGCTGTTTTAACGCAGATGTGGTTTCGCACAGGTTTTTTTTCTTTTTAGGTTGAAGGACATCCCGCAGAAACACGTCGGTGGGCTCTATTAGAGTGGTCACTGTGGTATAGCATTAAGTACACACTTAATCAATTAAAAGGCAATTACAGCTCACTGCGAGACAAGGCCAGGCAATCTCAACAACACAAAAAGAGCTGGATGAAATCGTTTTGTTGCATGAAAGATATTCAGTCGTTTTGTTTGCTGCAGTCTTTGACAAAGACTCCTGAATGGGCTTTGCTGGAAAATAGAATACAATGTGGACCAGGTCTTTTTTTTTTTTTTTTTGTCATAGCACCAATAGCCTTTAGAAGACTAGGACCAAAAAGGTCAGAGGTCAGCTATCAGCATGTTCTGTAGCAATCAGCATTGCTAAGAAAGTATTGAAATTATTCTTCTTTTTACAAAATGCCAGCCTGATCTTGTTTAGATGTTTACACATACATTTTAGCTTGAATAGGGATGTACTGATGTGTCTAAAACATAAAAGACACACAGCTTTAGAAATGGAAAATCTTTTATATTACACAGCAAATTAATTTGTAATAGTGCATTTATTATTATAAATTTATTGATTTTAAAATATTACTATTTATTTAATGATGTAGTAGGAATACACTTGACACAATGGAAAAATATTTTTGAATAATATTAAAACGTAATATATTATAGAACATTATATAACATTAAACAACATATTATATACTTTCTGTATATACACTACCATATATACTACTGTCTATACAAAAGTCTGAATGAATGAATAAATGAATTGATTTTATCATATTTTAAAATGTAGTTTATTCCAGTGATGGCAAAGATACATCTTCAGACTTTATTCCAGTATTATTAACTATGTTGAAAAGAGAAACTTTGTTTCCAGGATTCTTTGACAAATAGAAAGAACAGCATTTACTTAAAATTATTTTTTGTATCAATGTTGTAAGAAACCTTTGAATGGTAGTCTACATATATGAAGTCTACACGCTCTGCTTTAAAAGTTCAGGAACCAGCATTCTTATATGAATTAAGCATTAAAACAACTGCATTAAGGTTCAGTACATACAAAAAATTCATACAACACATATATAAATTAGGGGTTGATCAAAGAAAAATTCGAAGATCTTCTTTTGGTTTTTTGATGCACTATTCTGGGACTAGAGCTGCCATCTCAGAGCATAATTTACTTGTGTTTCGAATAATGTTAATTTGTTTTCTTAATACATGAGGCTGCTCCCTACAATGTGGTATTTATTTTGTGTTTAGTTAAACACAGTCCTTGATGAGCAATTCCCAAAGGCTGGGGCTGCAGTTGTTTGTACTAGTGCATAAAATCCTTGAATTAGTGTGGGCTCAAGGGTTTGTTCTTTTCCCCAGATTGTGGCTATGGAGAGTGTGTATGCAGAGACTGCAATAGCCATCTCCATGGAGCAGCCAGTAGAAAATGAATCAGTTTAATGGCTCTCTGAGGCAACTCCAAAAAAAGAGTCCTTTACCCATAATAATATTTGTCCTTTTGAATTTTTGAATGGCATTAAGTTATTGAGTGTGGCTTTTCTTTTCGCAAAGCACTGCATATTTTCTGCTTCTCAAGAAATAAACCAATGACACAGAAACGATTGCTGCTTAAAAGGCTACTAGATTCTGCGTGGAGCAGGAAGGACCTATGACAACATAAGGCAAAAAACGCATCCCAAATGCCTGCCACTTATCATTCCATCACTCTTATATATTAATAACAGCGTATTGCATCACTCTAATTGGACTGGATGTTTCACATCCTTGGGCTGAATGTGAAAGACATTACCAGATATTCTTGGAAATTTTAAAAACAGTAACTGATTCTCAGACGCCTCAAGCTGTCTTCCTGCAGAGGACTCCAAGGTAGTGACCTAGAAGTTCTGCCGAGGGGGAAGACCAGCGATAAGAAAGGAAACTGCCATGTGGCATTCAGTGTCAACACCTTGTTTCTTCTCTAGTTTTGACCGATGTTCTCTTGCCTGGTTGAATTTAAGAAAGCCAATTGATGAGACTGCACAGTTTTAAAGCACAGAGCTCGATTTTAAACCTAAAAAAATGTGTTGAATCCTAAATACAATGTGATGATCCCATTGCATAGGGAAACTTTCCTAAAACAAAAGACTGAATATTATAATGTGTACTGTATATTAAGATAAAAGTATATATTTTCTTCCATTTACTACAGTACTTTACACTACCTATTATGTAGAGTACTACCTTAGAGCCCCAGTTAGAAAAGTAAACATACGTCTTTAATACACATCTAGAAATGTAGTCTAGTATATGATGCATATACTATGGCCACTTGGCAGGACAGACAAATGGACTGATTTTATAAAATACATCAAGTTATTTTACCTTATTTTATTTACTTCTTGTTAGATTCAAAGTAAAATCAAGTGGCAAGTTTATCTGAAAGAACTGTAATGAGAAAGAGAGATTCCATGTGTGTGAATTAGCTATGTTTGTGTAGCATCAATAATTACTATCAATTAATTAAATGTGACATTACCACCTTCGTGCTAATGTAGCTTTTCAGTAGCAAAAGAGAGTTTTATTGACAAAGGTCAGAAAATAGCACTGAATGTTTCTGTGTGTGGGTGTATGCATGAGTAACTGCCTGTATATGTACATACTTCATATAATGTACACACACACACACACACATATATATATATATATATATATATATATATATATATATATATATATAATACATATAAAGAATTCACTCACCCATCCAAATAATCAGAATCAGGTGTTCCAATCACTTCCATGGACACAGGTGTATAAAATCAAGCACCTAGGCATGCAGACTGTTTTTACAAACATTTATGAAGGAATGCGTCGCTCTCAGGAGTTCAGTGAATTCCAGCTTGGTACTGTGATAGGATGCCACCTGTACAACAAATGGTGTCATGAAATTTCCTCGCTCCTAAATATTCTACAGTCAACTGTTAGCTGTATCATAAGAACGCGGAAGTGTTTGGGAGTGACAAATCGCCCTTCTCCATCTGGCAATCTGATGGACGAGTCTGGGTTTGGCGGTTGACAAGAGAATCGGTACTTGTCTGCCTGCATTGTGCCAAGTGGACCAACGCCATACTGAACCCTATCGATTAGGAAAGAGATGTCACTTAAGTTCATATGCGAGTCAAGGCAGGTAAGCGAATATTTTTGGCAATATAGTGGCATATACAAGGCTTGGACAATGAAACTGAAACACTGGCCAATTTAGTGTTGGAGGTTTCATGGCTAAATTTGACCAGCCAGGTGAGCGTCTTGCTGGATAGTCTTTGTGATATATGAAGAGTCACGGTATCCAGGGTAATGTCAGCATCTCCACCAAGAAGGAACAAACCACATTCAACAGGAATAACTGTGGATGCAAGAAGAAGCTGTCTGAAAGGCCCAAAAAAGCGTACCACCCTGACTGTTGCATGCCCAGAGAAAAGCATGGGGCTGGATCAGTGATGGTTTGGGCTGCAATATCATAGCATTCCCTAAGACCCAATACTTGCGCTAGATGGTCTGAACCATTCTGGAGGACGATGTGCACCCAATGGTTCAAACATTGTATCCTGAAGGTGGTGCCGTGTATCAGGATGATAATGCACCAATACACACATCAAGACTGGGGACAGAGAGGTTTAATGAACATGAAAGTGAAGTTGAACATCTCCCATGGCCTACACAGTCACCAGATCTAAATATTATTGATCCAATTTGGGGTTTTTTTGGAGCAGCAAGTCAGGAAACGTTTTCCTCCATCAGCATCACATAGTGACCTCACCGCTATTCTGCAAGAAGAATGGCTTAAAATCCCTCCGGCCATTACATATAATGTAGACTACTGGGCATCACCAACTATGAATAATCACATGACCTAACCCTTTATCAATTCTATATTTTAAGGCACAGAACTAAGACTTCAGTTCAATTGTCAAAACTACATAAAAGAACTATCTGCATCCTCTTTCCTCTCTCTCAATAAATAAAATGTTAGAACTAGATGTCAAATAAGAAGACATAAGGGGAGAGAAAGTAAAAGTGAGTGAGAAATAAAGAAAGATGTGTGAATGTGTGAGGTAAGATAAGATAAACATTCAGTTTCTATTCAGACGAATAGAGTCAGAAAGTGTAAAGCCCTACAGAGAAACAGCATTAACAATTCATAAAGGTTAAAATAACTGTTTATTCTGAAGATTCTGATGAAGGATGCAAAGAAACTCCCTGTTGTATTGCCATCTGAAGCAATTAAATCACAAACACTAAGTAGAATACACACATATGAGTCACACACACTCTTTAACACACATAATGTACGTGCACACACATTGTTGTAAAAGAAATAGCCGAGTTTCATTTTCTTGGTAAGTTTCTGTGACGTTAACACAAGCTGTTTCTTTAAATGAGCAGTTATGACTGCGTAAAAATTCATGGTTTAATTTTAAAAAGGAGCATGTTTTGTGTGGTAAGCAGCCTTTGAAAATGCTCTCCGTCTCTCATGCACAATCAATAAATCATAAAATACACAAGCTACAAGCTTAAACACACAATCATAGGACACGAACACAGATAATTAATTACCACAAATGTATTATTCATAGAGACACACACACAAACAACACAAACACAGACACACACTTTCAAAGTATTTTCATGAATTTTTCATTGTGCACAGAATAAGGACAGCCGTGTGCTTGTGTGTACCTTTCCATCATTATGTCTGCTCTTGGACAAAAGTTAGCAGTATATTTGCAGCGTCTTTCAAAGATATTCAATGCTTTAAATACAATTTATTTAATTAAAAGTGTAAATATAGATATAGACACATGCATAATCAACAACTATTGATCATACTATTTCATGACTATTTAACTATTAAATATTACTAGATGTTTTTTTATACTTAAATACACTTTTAAAAAGGGCACTTTAAAAAAAATGTAAAATTTTAAAGTACAATTCAAATCTACGGGGCCTATTTTAATAATCTAAATAAAAGTCTGTATAAGCACTCAGGGTGTGTCCAAATCCACCTTTGCTATTTTAATGACAGGAAAACTGTCCGTGTGCCCGGGCGCATAGTCGAAATGGGTTGTCTCTATTCTCTTAATAAAGAATGGCTGTTTTTTGGGGCGTAGCGTGCAATAAACCAACCAGAGTCTCATCTCCCATTCCCTTTAAGAGCGAGTTGTGCGCTCTCACCATGGCGGATCGCTATTTACATGGTGGAATTTGTTGGCTGAAAAGCTTCCGATCTGCTCAGCCAATCTATTAAGCATAAGACAAAAATCTGTGTTTGCCCAACAAGGCTTGCATCAAAAAGTGTGTACGAATGTGCTTTAGAGAAACTGTTGGTGTGGATTCAAATTCCTGAGAGCGTGGGGGGGCGAGAAAGCGGAGCCGGTGCTGATGAGCGATAAACATCATTTCCATCATTGACGGATATTCCATTATTAAAGTTACAGGAAGACCCTCTATAGGAAGCTATGCAACGTACACAAGTTCTAGAACAGTAGGAAAGATGTTACTAAAGTATTCTGTGTGAGTCCAGTGATTTAACCTAAATTTTATAAAGCAATGCTTTATTTTTGTTTGTTCTACTGTTATTTAGAACATACTATAGATGTGGTCCTTACCTTATGAGGAGCAGAAGATCCACCGCCGAAGGGTGCCAGGCTGGCAGGTGGATCAGTGATGTAGGTTTTTTCCGGGGGAGTGGGCTGATACCCTTGGTTGGGTGGAGGAGTGGAATGATGACTTGGCTCTGCTCTCCATGTGTTCTGACCACCATAAGCAGGAGCTCCACCGTAGTGCTGGTCCTGGAAGCCTCCAGAGGGAGCAGGGCAGAATCCCGGCTGCGGAGGCCCGTATGCAAAATCAGGGCCTCTGGGTTGAGCCGGCATGTACTGTACCTGCGCTGGACCACGGACCGGCTGCTGCTGGGGGGCGGGGTGGGCGGCCCTGACCTGAACATTGAAGGTAGGCTGACTCGGAGTAGAGGCAGTGGTGTAGGATGCAGGCACAGGCTGGGGAGCGGACTGGTATTGGGGTCGTGGAGAAGTTGAAGCTGGAGTAGGGGCAGTAGGGGAGGCCTGTGGCTTCGGGGTGGATTTCTTGGTGGCTGTTAGAGGTGGTTGATTTGGGATGACCATGCGCCGATAGCCTGTAACAGGGGCGTTGGAGCCTGCTGCAGCTGGGCTGGCAGAATTCTGTAAGCAACAAACAGTAGAAATTAGAAATTAGTAATAAAAAGAAATGGATAAAAATATGGATTAATTGATTCAATTAAATGATTAATAAAAGTAAAAAAAAAAAAAATATATATATATATATATATATATATATATATATATATATATATATATATATATATATATATATGTAAATTCAATGTGTATGCCATGTGTTTAAAGAATTAAAAGTCAATATATTTAAATTTGAAAACATAAATAAAAAGAAAAACAGCCCAAACCATTCTAGTTATCCATCACAGCCTGGAAGCCGGCTAAATTCAATTACTATGCCATGAATTTAAAGAATCTTAAAAGTCAATTCTTTAAATTTGTGAACATCAGTATATATACATCAAGTAATAAAACAGCCCAAACCATTAAACTACTATCCATCACAGCCTGGAAGCGGCTAATGGTGCTTAATGATCGGACGGACATGTTACAAAGAGAGGTGGTCCTGGTGAACATCAGGGGGCATAGAACCATCAGAGCACCACAATTTAATCATCCCGTATCTCACAGAGCAAGTACAGCGATTATGCAGCCTGTCTACTACAGATCGATCCACAGGGCAAGTGCAACAGCCATCGGTTGGTCCTGCCCAGATCACATCCTCTCATAAACTACAGCTAATAAAGCTTGGAGATTTAGAGTCGAGAGGAGGGCATAAATTGTTTTGGTGGAGAGAGAGAAGTGATGGGCAGCCGGACGAGGGTAAAGACAATTGTGCTGATGCTAGCGGGCCTCATGGGATGGAAGCTAAATCAGAAAGATTTGTTTCTTCGGGTTCCTGGGTTCTTTTTGGCTCTGTAGCTCTGCGCAGAGAAATCTATTCAGTGTCCAACAATAGCTGTGTCACAGAGCCTGAGGACAGGCTCAATTTCTGTAGATGTAAAAAGATTATTGAAAATTCAAATAAGCACAAAACCAGAGACAACCATCAAAGATCAAAATAAATCCTAGCTGTAGAGCGTTTGGTGCTTTGTCTGATTGCATTAAAAGACCAAAGAGATACTTCCATTCTATAATATTTGGCTGATTTTATTCATCTATAGAAGGCAGTTCTGTCATAACTAACCAGCTAAATGAAGACCAAAGAGACTCTAATTTCATGATGAAACATTCAGTAATACACTTCATGATAGCACATCATTGCCTCGAGCAGAATTGCACGTTTTAAACACGTCTGTGAAGCGAATGTGCCTGTAAAAATGTTTTAATCTTGTGGTGATGCCCATCTCTCCACGAATTCAGACAGGAAGTGTTTGGTTGAGCGAGGAAAGATGCTGTTGCATCATGCACTTTAGATGGGTTTCATGGTTAAGGTGGCTTGCTGAAATAACTGGGTCAGAAAGACGTTTTTAAAACCAAGAATCTATGGTTAAAACCAACCTGTTAAACTGAAGCAGTGACAGAGTGTGTCACACACTTTAGATGGCATCAAATCATAGCGCAATGTAAGTATTTCTTATAGATTTTAAATGTGTTTTTGAATTAAAGTAGTAATTTAGTAGAACATAGTAAATTATACAGAGGTAACAATCACTACTTAACATTCAAAATGTAATTCTGACACAATGTACAAATATGCATATTGCAGATAAGTACAAATATTTTTATAAGAAAAAAGGCATGTAATGTAAAAATAAATATAAAATTGGATAATTGGATATGCTGCCAGAATATTAAAACTCATAATATCATGAAAAAACACTTTATGAAGTTCACTGTCTCTATTTTGAAATGCCAATGGCATTATGTGTGCATGCAAATATTGAAGGACATTAAGATCAACTGAACAATATGAATGCATGTCAAAAAGCATGCCATTCAGTTATAATGAGGATTATTATTACAACCAGAATTCCGGAAATGTTTTTTTTTTTTTTTACTTGAATAAAACGAAAACAAAAAGACTTTCAAATCACAAGCCAATATTTTGTTCATAATAAAACATAGAGAACATAACAAATGTTTCAACTGAAAAACTTTTCTCACTTAAATGAGCTCATTTCAAATTTGCTTGCTACAGGTCACAAAAATGTTGGCGAGTGGGGCAACAAGGGGCTGGAAAAGCAAGAAATTTTGAAAATGTTCAGCTGGGAGAACATTTAGCAACTAATTAAGTTAACTGACATCAGGTTTGTAACATAATTAGCCATAAGGGATGTCTTAAAGAGGCATAGTCTCTCGGAAATAAAGATGGGCAGAGACTCTCCGATCTGTGAAAGAGTGCATGAAAAGATTGTGGAATACTTTAAAAACAACGTTCCTCAACATCAAATTGCAAAGGCTTTCCAAATCTCATCATCTACAGTGCATAACATCATCAAAAGATTCAAAAAACCTGGAAAAAAATAAAAAATCTACGTGCATAAAGGGGACAAGACCTTTGTTGTATGCCCGTGGTCTTTGGGCCTAGATGACACGGCATCACTCATCAGCATGATTAAAGGCTCACTTAAAATGGGTTGTTTTGAAGTGGAAAAGTGTTCTATGGTCAGATGAGTCTATATTTGACATTTTTGTTGGAAATCACAGACGCCATGTCCTCCGGGCTAAAGAGGAGGGAGACCTTCCAGCGTGTTATCAGCATTCAGTTCAAAAGCCAGCAACTTTGATGGTATGGAGGTGCATACGCGCATAAAGTATGGGCAGCTTGCATGTTTTGGAAGGCACTATGAATGCTAAAAGGTATATAAAGATCAACGTATGCTCCCCTCCAGATGACGTCTATTCCAGGGAAAACCTTGTTTATTTCAGCAGGACAAAGCAACACCACATGCAGAAGCCATTACAACGGCATGCCTTGGTAAAAGAGAGAAGAGTCCGGGGGCTGAATTGGCCTGCCTGCAGTCCAGATCTTTCACCTACAGAGAACATTTGGCACATCATTAAACAAAAAATATGTCAGAAACGAACACAACCTATAGCGGATACGAATGGGACTTAAATCCAACACCAAACCTCCAGAAACTCACAACATCAATGACCAGACGTCTTCAAAATGTTTCGAAAAGAAGAGAAGCTGCTACACCGTGGTAAACACGCCTCTGTCCCTGTAGCAGGCATCGGTTTTGAAATGAACTAATTTTGTGCATAAAATTGTACAGTTTCTCAGTTTAAACATTATCTAAGTTCTATCGTGAATAAAACATTTGCTAATGTGTTTTAAAATTCTTTTAGTTTCAATTAAATTTTTTTTTTTTAAATGTCCCGATGTTTCCAGAACACTGGTTGTATTATTAATTATCGTTATTACTTATTCAGCTGTTATTAAGCATTTTAGCGATTTTCCATGAAATCATGGAAAAGAAGTAAACTGTGCTGCCTAAATACAGGCAGAAGCAAATAAATAAATAAATAAATAACATGGTTGATAACATCTGCGCTGTACAGCTAAAGTGGAGGGCAGAAGTAAATGACTTCTCCAAGGTGACTGCGCCAGTTTCAATTACACGTAACAAAAGCAAAGTCTGTTTCAAATAGATCACCAGTGTTAAATTCTCTAATGACCTACAAACTAGCTGTCATTAACCTATGCTTTTCTTTTTAGGTTACTGCCTTAAGCCAGAGAATGAGAAATCAATTACCGTCTCTATCACATGATGAGAAAACTGAACGTACATGCCTGTGGCAGACGCTTGTTCTTTAAAGACACAAATATGGCCTGTTATTACGGCTCACAGCGGAAGAGGTCTGGGTGACACAGCGAACGTGATGACCAATCAAGGTAACCAATCACAGAGGTTTATTAACCTAACTGAGTAAATTAAGATGAGTGGGAGCTCAAACTCTTAATCACGTTTTATCTTTACATTTAGGAGCAGGAAAAAAACAGTCCTTGGTTTCACGGCCAAAATCATCACGGATACGATTGTTTAAATGAAGGACGAACTGTATTTGAGTCATCTTAATGTGCTTGAGCTGCACCTATTAAAATGAGGAAAAATGATAAATGAGTTTGTTTTCTTTTTATCTTAACAATAACACCTCAGGCTTCATGACATAAAGTCAGATATACTCGAAAAAGGCCCCGTGAAATATTTCACACTCTTAACTACAATTTCCGTCTCAGTGATTAGGGCCGATGTATCTGTCTGCATGCAAATGTAAAATACCCTAAACGTGCCCTTCAGGAAGTGAAATTACTCAATTTAAATGTTTCATGCTATTTTAAATACTTGATATTATTAATTTATCTATAAAGACCTTAAACCCTAACATTTACTTAGGAGAGGGCTGGAAATGCAAATAGGACCCTAAAAATAATTATATTGTCATGGCAAATTTTACACCCATTAGATTAGAGGAGAGGAAATCGTTCCTTTATTTGAGGGTGAAATCATGGGTAGGAGAAGATTGGTATGAAATGGCACATCACAGATTTCCTTGTGCAAACAAATTAGGAAAGTTCTGTTTTACTGAAGTCTTAAACTTTGTCAGGGCACCCATGAAATACGCATCTGTTCACAACTTTTAAATACATGTTAAAATGAACTTCTGATGTTCTGATTTTAACATTGTCAGCTGCATATTGACATAATACGCGACCAGCAAAAGATATACATGTATAAAAAAAACATTAGGGTATTACGACATACCGGAACTGATGATAACCGTGATATAAAAAAATAATAATAATAACAATGATTTCCAGTTAATGCTACACATGGTAATTTCTGGTTGACACATCAACATAGCAGATGGCATGTTTGCACTTTAATGCTGATTTCCATCACAGATGACACCCCGTTCATGCACAAAAACATGCTGGAGGATATGACTAAAGTGAGTCCCTTGTTTGAGAAAAAGAAAGGGCAGAAAGGGGTTGGGTTCTGAAGCTGTTAAAAACCCCAATCCGCAGGAAGTTCTTTTTCGAATGCTTCTGTACAGTTATACTCCGAGTACGAACTTGCTTGGCCTGTGTGATTAAAAAAAAAAGGTCGAAAAACTGTGCTTCTAGCAATGTTTTAATAGGAATAATAGCATTACAGTGAATTGTTAAAGGCATGATGAACGGAGTCAGATCAAAAGATCTGGTATTTTTTGTGTTCCAAAAGGGAAACTAAGTTTCAGAGGTCCATTGTCCATTAGCATAGCACTGCTCATACAGAAATCACTTTCAAACCATCAAGTGTTATTTTGCTCAAACTAAATTTGCATGACCAATATGAACATTACCGAAATCTGCATGGGGGATCTTTTTCACCCTCACGTGAAACTCCCAGAAATGACTGTATTTCTCTGTTACATTTGGCAACGCAACAGTAAATGTGACTGCACCTGTGTGACAAAATAATAAACAAATGTTCAATGTGTGAAAGGTCCCTTTAAATCCAAATTCAAATGCCTGATCCAAAACCCTTTTGTTGAAGTGATGACAAAACAACTGGACATTAGCACTACCTACGAGCTGCACGCTAAGAGCACTAAATATAGAGCAGCAACGGCTGCGACCCAACCTTACTTTACGGATATCTTGAACAAACTCGTAAATCAGCTCTGTAGAGAATGGATCTGAATGAACGTGCGCCAAGTAAACAAGGAGTCCAGCCACAGCAGCGCTCTCTTACTTAAGAAACTTACTTTTCCACTAAAACTCATGATTCAGAATGACTTTTACAAACAACTTGAGTGTGAAATTTGTCTGTAACTCCAAGGAAAGGCTTTTTGACACATTAGAATAGATTAGGAGCGAGCGTGCAAGGCTCGAGGGCAGGGGTAAATCTGTTAACTTTGCATTTCAAACCGAGAGGGCGGATGGGGGGGGACTAGCGATCGTACAGCACAGAGGGGAAAAACCCCTCGCTGCAAAGCGAGAAGCTCTTTCTGCTCTCTACGTATTCTTTTTGTCTCAAAAAAACCGGGAAAGACGTCTCTTATCAGCCTCCCGGGCTGAAGGTCTGCCCGCGGGTCAAGACTAAGTCTGAGTCGCCCACTTCTTGTTACTTTTGGTCAGCTTCGCTCGATTGCCGTCTTTTTGGGGGCTTCGACGCACTTGCACAATGAAAGGCAATCGGGCACGGAGTAATGCGACTATCTCCTTCCACACGCATTAAAAAACAATCTCTTCTCTCTACACTCAAGCAGTTCCGGGCGCTCGTTTTAGAAAATAGGATGAGATAAGTTATAATAAATATGATTCGAGATGTTCCACTGACAAAAAGGCCTCCTGCGGTTTTGAACTCTTGTAGATTTGAATATTAAATACATTTGGGTGGAAAGGTTCGTATAAAACATTCTTTTAGTAATCAAATGTCAAGCTCTGCAGACAACATGAAACGAAAGGTAATATTAGTTTCCCTTTGAGTCTGACAGGAAATGTTTTCACTGGACTCTCCGCAGAACTAGAGCAGTTTCATAATCACTGGGCACGCTCACATGCGCGATCTTAAACAGATATTCTTAACAACCTGACAGCCTGTAAGGTCAAGTGAATGTCTTAGACTGTCGGGGAGCTACATTTTACATCGATTACGCTTAATAAGATGTTGAGCAAACACAAATTATGGATCCAATGCGAGTGTAATCTAATACAGACAGATTAAATGACTTTTGGACAGATTATTACATCTTATTACTAGTCATAAATGTAAAACAATATTTCTGTATTTATGTCATATTGGCACCTGTGTATTTTACAGTTTATAGCTGTATATACTGTATCATTGTATATCATCATTTATTCACCCAGGTTGATCAAAGTTAATTTTCTTTTTCCGGTTTTGCACAAAATAAGAGCTGAACAAACTAAATTAGAGTGGAAGTCAATGGCTACCGTCAAACTGTTTTGGTTACCAACATTCTTCGAAATATTTAACAAAAGAAAGAAACTCCTACAGATTTGAAATGGGAAGTAAAGTAATTGTCATTTAGGGTGAAATATCCCTTTAGGTCAGGTAAAACGTAAACATAAACTCGTAATATATGACACTGATAACAAAAAAAAGAGAAAAAAGAAAATCTTGATACAAATCTCAAGATCGCTTATTGCACCTTCTTATAAAAATTGGAAATGTACAACTTTTTTTTGCCTATTTGAAATCGAATCTGTACAGAACATCTTACAATCGAGTGAGGAGCCCCAGGCCCTCACGGGACCATAGGACCAAGTAAACACACTGAATGGCTTTTCTTAGAGAGAAACTACACAAAAGGTTTAAACAAAAAGATTAATGCCTCTTACGACGATTCTGCTTTGCATTTATTTGAAGACATTTGAGATCTGAGTCTGTCGCCGTCTTTTTTCTCAACCTTTGTGCCTTCTCTGAATCAGATAAGTCAAGTGAAGGTATTACCAGAAAGCTGTAATTGTGACTGAAGCACGCACAATATCAATCACGAAACTGTCCATCAAAGACGCTGTTCTCAGAAAAACTTTCATTTACACGTTTTGAGTAGGAGTTTGTTTTTTTGAAATTCCACATAGGGGGCTTTCATCTTTTTTCTTCTGTTTCATTATGAGCTTTCGTTCCTCGCCTAACCATATTCTCCAATAGTTTCACAGAAACTACAGACAGAGAGAGGTATTCTTCAGAGGGTTTATGCGTGACCATGATACAAAGATATCAAAGATGTCAAAGCAAAGCAACGAGTAGGATTGCATTTGAATATGCTGCACATGTATCCACCTAGCCTAATTTCAGGGAAATATTACTAACACTACAACTAACAATACTGATAATATCAGCACTGTCTGATTTGTGATTTATGGTTTGAGATCATTGGTCATGTGTGAGAATGTAATATTCAGTGCAGTATTTTGAAAGTGCCGAAGCCGTACGTATCACCGCATGAGTCAACTCTGCACTTCATGAAACCCTTTTTGAAAAGTCATCCAGGGCCTTATATAGGCTTATATATACTACGTCTATTTTATGTAGCAATTCAACCATTAAATACATAATGCACCCCACAGCGATGAAGTCCCCTTACGTTTGAACAGCCACAGGAGAACCTGACCGCCAGATGTTTTTCATCCAGACTGAAAAGGTGACACACTGTATTCATATTTTGTTTAGTTTTTTTAGCTTTGTATATTTTTTTTTAACTAGGTAAAATATTACTAGAAAATTGAAATTAAGTTTTATTTTAAAATAAAAAATGTTAAAGTATATTTTAAAATATTATATTTAATGAATATATATATATATATATATATATATATATATATATATATATATATATATATATTATATATATTATATTTTATATATATATTATACAACTTAACAAGATTAAGATTAATAATAATAATAATAAAAAATTAACAAATATTAAATATACATCAGGGATGTACCGGGACAAGTATTCATAGCTAAATTTTTAGTATGTGTCTTTCGGTTTGGTACGTATGTGTACCGAACAAATAATATTTTTTTCAGGAAATTCTGACACTAAATGCCTCTTTGCTCTTTGATGAGTGCTGTACAGAAGCCTCAGCTTTAAATGAAGCGCGGAGCACTTCGCTACTAGCTGTAACGCAAAATAAACAAGAATGAACATTTAATCAGTTTCAGCTCAACTGCAGAAAGACTTCATTAAAACAGCCAGTAAACAAAATGTCACGTAGCATTTTATATATCTCAGGCAAGTCACTCGTTATTTGCAAGATGAAATGTAGAGAAAAACATCTCACCTCATTGTACTCTACCAGTTACAGATGTCTAAATTACTGAATGTACATTTAAGTAAATCTTTTATAAAAACAACTTTTGACAGCCTGTGTAAATGATTATAATTAAACAACAATTAGAATTGCATTTAAAAATTCATTAAAACCTGAATGATGTCCAATTTACACGCAATTTTTTTATTTGCTTATACATATGTAAACAAAATATCCTAGATATAGTTTCAAAAATTAAGAAAATAATAAATGAATTAGTTTTTCTTGATTAAGTTGCTGTTTTGGTATTTGGTGCTCTTAATACCCCTGGCTTTCACTGACCCTCCTGATACCCAGTCCAAGGGTCACGTCCAGGTCAGACATGTTTCTCACCACGTCATCAGATTTCAAAGTGTCCGATCAGTGCTCTCACGTCTGTGGGAGGAAGAAGAGGAGTTCTCGCTAATGTTTAGTGACAGAGCTTTTGAGGGCGAGCTGTTTAGCAGTGTTACTCAGAGGGCAAACATTGTAATGTAAAAAGGCAGGTTCTAATGACGGCTTCAGCATCTTCGTCTAACCACCGCGCCGCGCGATTGGTCGGATATGTGTAAAACAGACACACGAGTGATAGCACGCAGTTTATTAGACTAACACACAGTGACTGGCTACATGGAGCGCCAGCGGGCACGCTCCTCTTTCTACAGTTGGCTGCTCCTGTCAAAACTCTGAACCTGCTACCATGTTGACCTTAAGGTCAATGGCTGCCACAGGCAGTTGGGCACTGCCTTCCCACTCGCCCCCTCCTATTCTTTTATCTCCATCTCTGTCTCTCACTGTACTTTTTTCTCGTCTCCTTCATCTTGCTGGCTGCAGCCTGTTCAGTCACAATTAACATTTAACACCAGAGCAAACAGTTTAAAACATGTTTCCAGTTAATTAAAAGAAATAATCCGACTAAAATAAAAATTGCAACTTAAGTTAAAAATGTGTTACTCCGTGAACCTTTAGTCTCACATACACACAAGACGCTCTTTACTTACTAATTTGAGTTCATCAGACAAAGCAATATTGAACAGCTTCAGGAGACTTAATATTGTGTGTGAGTTCATTATTTTTTTTTTTTTTTATTCTTTTTGTCCCTTTTTGCGACACAAATTTGATTCGCAGCTGTGCTTGTAAGTCGCTTTCATTGTTTGGAAAAGAGCACTTTGGATTTTTTCCATTTCTGTAAGTTCTATAGAAAATTCATGAAAGTGAGTAAATAATGATGTTTATTTCTTTTTGAACTTTTATTTTAAAGGAGAGGAGACGATAGAACAAACGCCACGGTATCAAGCTGCATGCTTTAAAGGAATACTTCACCCAAAAATAAAATTCTGTTATTAATTACTCACCCTCATGTTGTTTCAATCATTTTTCATCTTTGAAACATAAATTAAAATATGAACGCGTATCAAAGACTGACATTGAAGATAAGAAACTTTTATACTTTTAAAAACTTTTAGCTAAATAAAGCCCTTTTTTAACGTATTCTAGAAACTTGATAACATTATAGTTTGACCACTGATATCACGTGGATTGCTGTCTATGCAGGTTCAGAAAGCTCCCGTATTTAATAAAAAAATAACAATTTAACAATGTCCTTTCTACCTTTCCTTTTGGGTGAACTACCCTAAGTAATTTATAATTGCTGTCTATGCAGTTCAGAAAGCTCTTCTAGGTAATTTAACACAAAAAATAACAATAATAATAATTTGTGTTCAAAAGTCGATGGTTTTATAGATTTGGAACATCTCCCAGCTAGTCTTTACAATCAGTACAATTTTAATAATTTTCAGTAACAATTTTAATAACACTTAATGCTTTACAATCCAAATTACTAAATGTTTCTTTCTGAATTCTTATTCATAAATATCAGAGCTAGACAGGATTCAAATGATATATCCATCAATATCTATGAGAAAAAAACATTACTCATCCATAGCGGACAAATTAATTTAATGATCTTAAGGATTAAACGGCATATCATTACAAAAACATTATTCATCACACGAAGCGTTCATTTTGCCATTTCTTGTAGCACTGGAGCAGTAATGGGGAATAGATCTTGCTCTCCTTAGCACGAGACGGACAACAGGATTATGTCTCAGAGTGGCAACTAAGCTGACAATAGCTTTAAGCAGCCGCACACCTTCTCCTTTCTATTTACAGAGAAGATAAGAGGAAATTGGGTGAATGAAAGGCAAGCGAAGACTGTTCTTCTGTGACCTTTTGCACGTTTGGAATAGCACACTGCCTAAATGTTGCCACATATTGTGTATTTAAACATTAACTGGTGTGTCACATGTCATTAACATACACTATTTTACCTAGATTTTAGGTGTAGATTTATGCCAGTTTTTAAAGATAAAGTCAAAATTTTAGCACCATTTCTTTTAAAGGGATATTTCAGCCAAAGATGAATATTACCCCATGATTTACTCACCCTCAAGATATCCTAGCACACCTGTCAACCCTCCCGTTTTTCCTGGGATTCTCCCGTTTATTTACCATTCCAGTATTTTTAAATCTTGCTATAAAAAAATATCCCACTGTGCATATTTTATATGCTTGCTACATTCACCTCTGGTAAAACCTGTGTAATTTGTATGGCCCTGACCTCATTATATGAATAATCACGTCGATATATTCCAAGGTTTCCTGTTGCCAGATCTCGTATGAGATGCATCCTCACACAATCGACACATACAAATTATAACCCATTTGTCCCCTCGACTGGCAACTTTACAAACCAGTGATGCTTCTAATCTAACAGAAAAAAAAAAAAAAACTCAAAAAAGGGCACAGGTTGAGCCCGCTGCACGATAGTGATGAGTGAATGACGGTTATATCTGTGGGCGCTGTGAATAATCTGCAGGTCGGGTAATAAAAAAAACACGTTCTGATTTGATGAAGATCAACTATTGTATATTAACTACATATTTGTGTTTTACACACCGGCATACAGTATCGGTCGTGTGTGTGTGTGTTCATGTTCATCTGTTCATGAAGATGCAGTGACAGAAGACGACTTTGGTATATATATATAAAAATATATATAAATACATTTAAATTGAGATATAGCTAACACTTGGTTTAATTGATTAAATATGAGTGCTGCAAGTTTTAAAGTCAGGCGCTGTGCTGCTTTCTTTACTGCGGTTACCGGGAAACGGCTATATTCTTTGCAAAGAGACTCCACCACCTTCCCCATAAACCGCTTTCTTAATTTAACAAAGGAAAACCGGTCTCCTCTTGGCTTGCATCGAAATCATTTTTCTTTACAAATCTTTGTTTTGTACTTCTAATTGATGTTTTGTTTCGCTCTCATCTCTGTGCTATCACATTTAATTACCAGCTACAACTATATCCTACGTCATCTAACAGAAAGGCACTCTCTTCTGAACGCGTATGACAGTTAACCAAAGTTAGAGTCAACTATCTGTAGTGTTTTAAATATTGATATTTGTGATTTTTAGCTTGTATTTATTATTACAGTCCTCTGGTCTCTAGAAATAAATAGAAATAATAATAAAAACAGGTTATTCAACGACCAAAGTTATTTAAAACACTGACTGAATAAATGTTTTCTGTGAAAAAAGACCAAAAATATTTATGACTCATCTGATTTTTGTCCAATCAGATGCTCTCTATGATTCAAGATTCAAGAAGCTTTTATCGTCATTTCGTCCATATGTAGCTGATGCAGTATACAGTCAAATGAAACAACGTTTCTCCAGGACCCCGGTGCTACAATAAATACAACAGAAACAACACAAGTTTCCAAAAAAACCCCACAGAGCTACATAACGGGACACAAAGCTAAGTAATTGTCCTAGCCACATAAGTGCATAATATGATATGATACGAATATACCTCCTCCTAACTCCAACTGGCTCAAATAAGATGTAACAAAATTATATTTTATGGCTGTGTGTTTTTTTTGTTTTATTTTGTTTTAAAAGAAAAAAATCCCAGCGTGCCATAGCACAGGATCTTCCAGATATATTTATACTTTATTATATTATAAATTATACTTTGACTGCTTTATTGAATTCTGAAGTGCCCACCGCATTTTTGGACAGCATGTGACACGGATTACGCAGATGTTGTTTTAGGTCCTTCCTAAAGGGCCGATCGCATTAAATTCCCTCGCGACCGGCATTTACAATAAATAACGTTAAACATTTGCAACAATGTTCGAGAGAAGCCACAAACGCTTTCTTGGGCAGGTTACATGCCCTCAGCCCGACCCAGTCGTATTTAGACCCTGAGCATACTTCAGCGGGAGGAGTGTGAAGTCAGCCGAGAGGCTCCTCTCACGGAGGCGGCAGGAAAGGAAGCAGGGAACAGAACAGTGACAAGTCATGATTTTACAGTCTCCGATCTAGTCAGCTCACACCGCCTGGGTAAATGAAGAGTCTTGACAGAGCTTTATGAGCAGGAGACAGAGAAGAGACAGTGATGGGAAAGGGTTTAATTGAATGGAGAGCTTGGAGTGGGCCAAAGTGTCAGCACTTTAATTGTTGTTACAGAGCGCTAGTGATGTAACTCGCTCTACAAACACAATATAGGGACTGGCAAAGAGTGGACGCTCACCAGAGACAAATGCGGCTAAAAGAACAGCGCTCAGCATTGATGTAAGCGCTCTCCATGATGTCAAATGTAAATGTGAGGCAATTATTCCCAATACTGGAACAAGAGAATAAAAAGACGGATGAAAAGCGGAACATCTCTCTGACTGAGATGCTTTAATATAAAGCACAACAGGAATTACTTCCTGAAAATAATTGCTTTTTGAACGAAGTCAAAGTAAAAAAGTGAATGTTAAGCTTATATGTGACATATTAATATCAGTATATTAGAATGGTTTCTGAATAATGATATATAGATAAAATATACCCTTTTCAATGTAACGCTGTTGAACTGAATTTGCGGAGCAAACCGTTCGCTAAAATATAATCATAACATTAACAGCAAATTGGAAATACAAGTGCGGTTCTGTTAGTCTGATGTGAATCAAAGTTGCATTTGTTACTGTAACAAACAATGCGTGCTTTCTTTCAGAATCATCATTGGCTGGTAGAAAGACAAAAATAGGTTGCATAAGCTTTCACCTAAAAATGAAGATAAGGTAAAAGTGTTAATAATTTTTTGGTTTTAGACCCATTGTCAGTCTAATTGAAAATAAAGCCCTCTTAGAACTGCTGTGTGTCTTTGATTCAATCCACAATTTTAAATAAATCGAGCGAATCAATGATTCAGTAAACCATTCGTAGAGGCAGTAACTTTGTTTCTGAATGAATCAGCCAGCCATTTGAATGAATCAACTGAATGATTAAGTGAATCATTCAGTTGATTCATTCAAATGGCTGATTCACCTTCTGGACATTTGAAATACCTTTATTTTAAATAATTTAATATTTTCCTACAGTGTTTGTATGTTGAATTAAATTATTATTTCCAAAGCTACTTATATTTCAGCTTCCTATTTCTAATCTTTTTTTTTTTCTAAACTAACACAATGATAACTATTATCTTTAATAATAATTTATTGTCACTGTAATTAAATTAAA